>NC_059215.1:51770488-52070488 GCF_020615455.1 Coregonus clupeaformis
TGTGGTTAGGGTGGAGATGTGAGAGGAGGAGATTTCAGATTGAGGAGCGATTGACAGTTTCAAAATGAGAGAAAGCATAGTTAAGATTTCCATGTTTTTATTATTCAGGAAATAAATGTCAGTGAAATTTACTTACTCAGATTGATTTTTTCATAGAGGAAATATTTACATTGATAATTTGCTTTTGCAAGGCCACGTCCCCTGCTGGAAGATTTGACGATCAAAGACCAAACAATTTTTAAAACAAGAATTTGACACAGACAGTGTATAAACCCAGGATGAATTGAGCACCACGCAGCCAGTTTGGTAAAGATTCTATCACAAACACCTTAATGCATACTTATAAATTATATTATGTGAACTAAACATAACAATTTAAAAATAACCTATTTCTTAAAGTATTTTTTTTTTTAATACTAATGTTACTGTCCCCACATCAACAAATAAATACTAAAATACAAGTAATTTCGTCCTTAAAATATTTTATTGAATGTAATATTCCATTCATTCCTATGGAGGACTGCTTCCAATATACATCATTGGTGTATCCTATCTGGTGCCAAGTACTGCTGTAGCGTGAAAGGATGCCAAGCTACTAAGCTTACAAAACCAAAAACGTTTAACTTACCATCCATATCGAGCTTTGAAACCGAGCCATGGTTCTCCAATCCTCAACATCTCAGTGGAAGAAGGTCCACCACCCTGGATTCTTACTTTTGAACTATCACAATGGCAACATCTCTGTTGTCGTCCTTCCTCATGTAGACCTTGAGAGTCACACACTAATACAATTATTGGAAAAGTTTAATACCATACAATATTTAAATATTTGTCGTACAATATCTAACAAATGTTAAACTAGAACTGATAATTTTTGGTTCAAGGGAATTTTATCATATACAGTGGGGAGAACAAGTATTTGATACACTGCCGATTTTGCAGGTTTTCCTACTTACAAAGCATGTAGAGGTCTGTAATTTTTATCATAGGTACACTTCAACTGTGAGAGATGGAATCTAAAACCAAATCCAGAAAATCACATTGTATGATTTTTAAGTAATTCATTTGCATTTTATTGCATGACATAAGTATTTGATACATCAGAAAAGCAGAACTTAATATTTGGTACAGAAACCTTTGTTTCAATTACAGAGATCATACGTTTCCTGTACGTCTTGACCAGGTTTGCACACAATGCAGCAGGGATTTTGGCCCACTCCTCCATACAGACCTTCTCCAGATCCTTCAGGTTTCGGAGCTGTCGCTGGGCAATACAGACTTTCAGCTCCCTCCAAAGATGTTCTATTGGGTTCAGGTCTGGAGACTGGCTAGGCCACTCCAGGACCTTGAGATGCTTCTTACGGAGCCACTCCTTAGTTGCCCTGGCTGTGTGTTTCGGGTCGTTGTCATGCTGGAAGACCCAGCCACGACCCATCTTCAATGCTCTTACTGAGGAAAGGAGGTTGATGGCCAAGATCTCGCGATACATGGCCCCATCCATCCTCCCCTCAATACGGTGCAGTCGTCCTGTCCCCTTTGCAGAAAAGCATCCCCAAAGAATGATGTTTCCACCTCCATGCTTCACGGTTTGGATGGTGTTCTTGGGGTTGTACTCATCCTTCTTCTTCCTCCAAACACGGCGAGTGGAGTTTAGACCAAAAAGCTCTATTTTTGTCTCATCAGACCACATGACCTTCTCCCATTCCTCCTCTGGATCATCCAGATGGTCATTGGCAAACTTCAGACGGGCCTGGACATGCGCTGGCTTGAGCAGGGGGACCTTGCGTGCGCTGCAGGATTTTAATCCATGACGGCGTAGTGTGTTACTAATGGTTTTCTTTGAGACTGTGGTCCCAGCTCTCTTCAGGTCATTGACCAGGTCCTGCCGTGTAGTTCTGGGCTGATCCCTCACCTTCCTCATGATCATTGATGCCCCACAAGGTGAGATCTTGCATGGAGCCCCAGACCGAGGGTGATTGACCATCATCTTGAACTTCTTCAATTTTCTAATAATTGCGCCAACAGTTGTTGCCTTCTCACCAAGCTGCTTGCCTATTGTCCTGTAGCCCATCCCAGCCTTGTGCAGGTCTACAATTTTATCCCTGATGTCCTTACACAGCTCTCTGGTCTTGGCCATTGTGGAGAGGTTGGAGTCTGTTTGATTGAGTGTGTGGACAGGTGTCTTGTATACAGGTAACGAGTTCAAACAGGTGCAGTTAATACAGGTAATGAGTGGAGAACAGGAGGGCTTCTTAAAGAAAAACGAACAGGTCTGTGAGAGCCGGAATTCTTACTGGTTGGTAGGTGATCAAATACTTATGTCATGCAATAAAATGCAAATTAATTACTTAAAAATCATACAGTGATTTTCTGGATTTTTGTTTTAGATTCCGTCTCTCACAGTTGAAGTGTACCTATGATAAAAATTACAGACCTCTACGTGCTTTGTAAGTAGGAAAACCTTCAAAATCGGCAGTGTATCAAATACTTGTTCTCCCCACTGTATGTCAATGTTATGCCAACATATAGAATGTAATGCCGACAATATAGAATGTAATGCCAACAATATAGAATGTAATGCCAACATATAAAATGTAATGCCAACATATAAAATGTAATGCCAACATATAAAATGTAATAGCAACATACTAAAACCTAATGCTGTTCTCCAATCGCCAAGCAACCAAAATGCCTTCTATCACACAGTGATTTGTAGTACAAATGCTGGACTCTGATAACCAACTAAATGTATGTTCTTCATTTAAAGGGTAGAAGGCATGAGTTTTTACTCACCAGTGTAACAACACAATGTGGTCAAAGACGTAGTTGTAGTCACGATCTGGTTACCTATAAGTACAAACATAGTTATGTTTTGCTGTTATTACATACACTACATGACCAAAAGTATGTGGACACCTAATCGTTGAACATCTCATTCCAAAATCATGGGAATTAATATGGAGTTGGTCCCCCCCTTTGCTGCTATAACAGCCTCCACTCTTCTGGGAAGGCATTCCACTAGATGTTGGAACATTGCTGTGGGGACTTGCTTCCATTCAGCCACAAGAGCATTAGTGAGGTCGGGCACTGATGTTGGGCGATTGGGCCTGGCTCGCAGTCTGCATTCCAATTCATCCCAAAGGTGTTCGATGGGGTTGAGGTCAGGGCTCTGTGCAGGACAGCCAAGCCCGAAACATGAAAAACAGACCCAGACCATTATTCCTCCTCCACCAAACTTTACAGTTGGCACTATGCATTGGGGCAGGTAGCGTTCTCCTGGAATCCGCCAAACCTAGATTCGTCTGTCGGACTGCCAGATGGTGAAGCGTGATTCATCACTCCAGAGAACACGTTTCCACTGCTCCAGAGTCCAATGGCGGTGAGCTTTACAACACTGCATCCAACGCTTGGCATTGCATATGGTGATCTTAGGCTTGTGTGCGGCTGCTCGGCCATGGAAACCCATTTCATGAAGCTCCCGACAAGCAGTTCTTGTGCTGACGTTGCTTCCAGAGGCAGTTTGGAACTCTGTAGTGAGTGTTGCAACTGAGGACAGATGATTTTTATGCGGTTCAGCACTCGGTTGTCCCGTTCTGTGAGCTTGTGTGGCCTACCACTTCGCGGCTGAGCCGTTGTTGCTCCTAGACGTTTCCACTTCACAATAACAGCACTTACAGTTGACCGGGGCAACTCTAGCAGGTTAGAAATTTGATGAACTGACTTGTTGGAAAGGTGGCATCCTATGACGGTGCCACGTTGAAAGTCACTGAGCTCTTCAGTAAGGCCATTGTACTGCCAATGTTTGTCAATGGAGATTGCATGGCTGTGCGCTCCATTTTATACACCTGTCAGCAACGGGTGTGGCTGAAATAGCCAAATCCACTAATTTAAAAGGGGTGTCCACATACTTTTGTATATACAGTTGAAGTCGGAAGTTTACATACACCTTAGCCAAATACATTTAAACTCAGTTTTTCACAATTCCTGACATTTAATCCAAATAAAAATTCCCTGTTTAGGTCAGTTAGGAACACCACTTTATTTTAAGAATGTGAAATGTCAGAATAATAGTAGAGTGATTTATTTTAGCTTTTTTTTCTTTCATCACATTCCCAGTGGGTCAGAAGTTTAAATACACTCAATTAGTATTTGGTAGCATTGCCTTTAAATTGTTTAACTTGGGTCAAACGTTTCGGGTAGCCTTCCACAAGCTTCCCACAATAAGTTGGGTGAATTTTGGCCCATTCCTCCTGACAGAGCTGGTGTAACTGAGTCAGGTTTGTAGGCCTCCTTGCTCGCACACGCTTTTTCAGTTCTGCCCACAAATTTGCTATAGGATTAAGGTCAGGGCTTTGTGATGGCCACTCCAATACCTTGACTTTGTTGTCCTTAAGCCATTTTGCCACAACTTTGGAAGTATGCTTGGGGTCATTGTCCATTTGGAAGACCCATTTGTGACCAAGCTTTAACTTCCTGACTGATGTCTTGAGATGTTGCTTCAATATATCCACATAATTTTCCTTCCTCATGATGCCATCTATTTTGTGAAGTGCACCAGTCCCTCCTGAAGCAAAGCACCCCCACAGCATGATGCTGCCACCCCCATGCTTCACGGTTGGGATAGTGTTCTTCGGCTTGCAAGCCACCCCCTTTTTCCTCCAACATAACGATGGTCATTATGGCCAAACAGTTATATTTTTGTTTAATCAGACCAGAGGACATTTCTCCAAAAAGTACAATCTTTGTCCCCATGTGCAGTTGCAAACCATCTGGCTTTTTTATGGCGGTTTTGGAGCAGTGGATTCTTCCTTGCCGAGTGGCCTTTCAGGTTATGTCGATATAAGACTCGTTTTACTGTGGATATAGATACTTTTGTACCCGTTTTCTCCAGCATCTTCACAAGGTCCTTTGCTGTTGTTCTGGGATTGATTTGCACTTTTCGCACCAAAGTACTTTAATCTCTAGGAGACAGAATGCGTCTCCTTCCTGAGCGATATGACGGCTGCGTGGTCCCATGGTGTTTATACTTGCGTACTATTGTTTGTACAGATGAAAGTGGTACCTTCAGGCGTTTGGAAATTGCTCCCAAGGATGAACCAGACTTGTGGAGGTCTACAATTTTTCTTCTGAGGTCTTGGCTGATTTATTTAGATTTTCCCATGATGTCAAGCAAAGAGGCACTGAGTTTGAAGGTAGGCCTTGAAATACATCCACAGGTACACCTCCAATTGACTCAAATGATGTCAATTAGCCTATCAGAAGCTTCATAATTTTCTGGAATTTTCCAAACTGTTTAAAGGCACAGTCAACTTAGTGTATGTAAACTTCTGACCCACTGGAATTGTGATACAGTGAATTATAAGTGAAATAATCTGTCTGTAAACAATTGTTGGAAAATTACTTATGTCATGCACAAAGTAGATGTCCTAACCGACTTGCCAAAACTATAGTTTGTTAGCAAGAAATTTGTGGAGTGGTTGAAAAACGACTTTTAATGACTCCAACCTAAGTGTATGTAAACTTCCGACTTCAACTGTATAGCCACAATGCACCATTTCTCAACGTCATATGGAGGACCTACTCTGTGCTACATAGTTCGTATCACTGAGATTTAATAAGAACTGGAGACTGCGTCCAAGATGTCCGCCCGTTGTTTTCAAGGTAATCTACTCACGTTCGCATACGCCAATTCATGGACCGTCTATACCCGGGTTGCATCCAGTTTATACGGACCAACATCACATGGCACTAGCACTCGGGAGCAGCGGCAATGTCATCACGTCATCCAAAAACATGGCATACATTGGATGAACGCAATATGTTAATATCTTAGTGATGAAAGAAAAAAAAACACGGCCTCAGCAACAATTATTTGAATAATTCAATGGGATGTTTTGTGCACAAAGGTGATGAATAAAGTGTCTCATTAGGAATTTTCTAATCTGACATCTCTATGCGGCCGTGTATGGAAATTGTCTTTCTGGGCCGGGCGTCAGTTAAACTGCAGTACCAAAGCAAAACTGTAGGAGCAGTCGAAACCGTCCTTCTAGACCGGAACCCTGGCCCCTTGGTTCATATGCTAGCTCAAGTTGGCTAACAGTAGCCACTAGCCATGGTAGCATGTAATTACATTCCAGACCAAATGTTGGCGGTGATGAGCGAGATATACATCAGGTAATCCATCAATCACAGGAAGTGTGATGTAAACAAGGAGCACGTTCGGCCAGGCAGCATCACAGATAGAACAAGGAGCCAGATGAATTACCTGATGTATAAATCTGAAGCATCCGGTTGGCATTTCCACTCACTACCAAATATGGTGTGAGAGGAAACCCAGAGAAGATTGAGCGAGATGGATTTTGGCTGACATTCTGCTAATTTTCTCATCAATGAAACATTTGATCTCAATACAGTTTCTGTTCCCAAAACTAGAACCTATTATGAACAGAGTGGACTACGTTTTGTAGACTTGACCCTTTGCCGAAGTTTACTGTATTTTTAAATTGCGTTGTTCAGAAGGAGTGCAAGGGTGAATTGAGTTATTGCACACACGCACTTCACAGAGTAGGTCGTTCCCTAACGGAAATATGCAAATACATGCTCGAACGCGCCAATAGAATCTCGCTAGCTCGTGCTTGGCTCTGCCCACCTCTGCCCACCTCCCTGCTTGTTCAGCCCACTATGATTCATTTGCTTCCATTGGAAAACGACAAGATGTGGTCCATCTTGGTTAGTTATAAAAATCTTTGGCAGCATGCTCTTCAGACTTTGTCACTTATCTAGTGGGAACCCGTTAGCACGGCAGGCTCTGGTGCCTTGATGCCGTGGACTCAAAACGAAAGAGAAAATCATACCTGCTTGCTCTTATTGTGTAGTACCTCGTCTTTTTTGTTTTGTCAACTTTTCGGGATGTTCTCTGTGAAGTAGGCTACGGGAGTTTTGTAACTTTTTCCACCTTGGCTTAGTGCTAGCACGCTAGCTGACATCTAGGTGTAGTCCCCTGTAGCTCAGTTGGTAGAGCATGGCGCTTGCAACGCCAGGGTTGTGGGTTCGTTTCCCACGGGAGGCCAGTATGAAAATGTATGCACTCACTAACTGTAAGTCGCTCTGGATAAGAGCGTCTACTAAAATGTAATGTAAATGTAGAATCTGTTTTGGATTACCCCGACACGTCATCGGCCAGTGAAGCGCCACCTCCCCCTGGCTTTGGTCGCCAACTCAGTCTGCACACTTTTAAAGCTGCAATATGTAACTTTTGAGTGACCCGACCAAATTCACATAGAAATGTGAGTTATAGATCTGTCATTCTCATTGAACAGAAGTCTAAGAAGCACTATTTCTATGTTTCCCGTTCTTAAGTTTAGTTTTTGCGTCTTTTACTTTCGGTTTTGTACACCAGCTTCAAACAGCTGAAAATACAATATTTCTGGTTATGGAAAAGATACATTGTGTATATATAGTGTATGTTGACACCAATGTTCCTTTTCGGCACTGAACAAATTTCAGGTCTGCTGAGCGCAAACTTTAACGTTGTGAAAATTCTGTGCAACACTGAGGCTGTACCTGCTTTCTGTTACAGTTTTAACAGTGGCCACGTAGGCTACTGTGGCTATTTGATCATAATGCAGGCCTACCAGAATGGCCTACCATCAAAAACAATGGAGGAAATGCTTCCCATAACATTTGAACATGGAAATAGCTGTTATCATTCAGCCTACAGTAGCAGCCAATGTGTGGTGTTCAATGTAGACCTACATTCCATTAGTCTTTGGAAAAAAGCATTCAGGGCTTGACATTAACCTGTTTATCCACTTGTCCTTCAGACAAAGAGGTGACTGAAAATGTGTTATTTGATGCAAGAAACCACTTTACAAAACAAAATGCACTATTATTACAGAGAATCAGACAAATTATGCTACCCTCTGCCAATTGGCTACTTGGCTTATTCAAGCCTGTCTCAAAATACAACACTGCCCCTTTAAGGCAAAAAAACTATTTTCCTGACTTGCTTTTCAAAGATGTCTAGAAATGTACACGTTTTGTGCTCTTGTAGGAAGCCATCACTCCCCTATTGCTGACTACAAATTAACTATAACTGGGCTAATAACTCACTAACTAGTAAAGGATATTAACTAAATGTGCACACGTGGCTACATGCGTTTGTTTTGAGATTAAAGCGAGAGCTGCATCTACTCACAACCGGCTCATAGTGTAAACAGTCCAGTTCAAAGTAAATGGCACAGAATTATTTGCATATAGGCCTACTGCAGTTCTGATTGGTTATGCCGCAGGTAGAGTACGGGCTGAGTGGTGCATTGGGACTTTTTGATGTGTATACTAACGCAAAGCCATATGTGACTTGTTTCAGGAAACTAGGCCAATGTCATTCGACACTACTGCACAGGAGAGGCATTTGAATGTAAACATTTATTTTTATCGAAATACGTTTTTGGCAGAAATGCCTGCTGGAACATGTGAACTTTCAATAACAAACTTGTATGCCATCTAAATACGAATTAAATTGTTCAATTACGAGGTGGTTTAGCCACGGAAAAAGACAGGAACCTTCCTGCTAGCCATGATTGGCTGAGATAATGGATGGGCTGGACATGCCGTGATATAAGTTTGGATTGTTCTGCCATGTAGCACGCTTCTGTCTATAACATGAGCTGCTCAGTATGTGTAGGTAATCCTTTCTTACACGGCTATATTGAAAGATATCACGAAGAACTGCATAAGTGTTGCTAATGTGCTCCACTTTCTGGAGGACTGAGTTTTGAAATCAGTTGAATGCCCGGTGGAAGCAGAGTATGATAGCTAAGGAGATGGAGAAAATTCTGCCTTTGATTGCAAATAATGCGGAGGGAGTCGAAAAGAGAACACACATAAGAAGGCTGTTGTATAAAACACCTGTCTCCGGATTACATCTTCAAACTAAGGGCAACCATGGCATCCATGACAGAGAGGGAGAAGCGTTCATCCATGTATACGGGTAAGAGAGTCTAACTAGCTACATTTTCAGATATTATACGTTTCTAATTTTGTCAAAATCATTTTCATTGTAAGTTAAAGCGTACTGTTAGCTAGCTAACTAACGTTAGCAGGCTGGCTCACTAGCTAACGTTACGTGTATGATCTGTGTAGTAATATTATTCGTATCTCAGAGCCATTTGCATTGCTAGTTATAGCCTAACGTTAGCTAGACAGCTAACATTGAACCTAGCTAGTTGGTTAGCTTTAGCTAAGATGACCAGCACCAAAGTCAAATCAGGATAAGACGTTAGGGCAACGAGACAGTGTCCAAGTTCTAAAATTCTCCGGTAGAATGCACTGCTTTTATTTAGTCACACTCACAACTGTAAGCTATTTTCTGTAATTAGCTCGCCATTAACTTGTAAATAATGATCTTGAGAGTTTATTTTACGTCATAACAAATACAAATTAGTTAAAGTTAAGATGTTAGCTATACAGTAGAATATGGTCATTATTTGAACTGGCTAGCCAGCTAACTTAAAGTTAGCTAACTAGCCAACAAGCTAACCAAATAATTATTTAGAAAGTTGCTTTTAGTTGCCTGGTTTGCTAGATTGACATAAACCAAATTCATTTTTAAATACGGATGGGTTTATTGGTGTTAAAATACACCAGTCATGCAGCCTGTCGTTTTTGTGTTTATACTTTTTCATAACAACAAGTTTGATGTTGGACCACAATAGAATGTTCATGATGTCACTGCGACAACTGTCTACAGATATGTTGATAGACGTAGTATAAACCAGCCTTTAGTCTTGCAATCTTTGGTTGTTTAGTACACTACCGTACTCACTCTGTATAGCACATTTAAAGAAATGGGTGGGCTAAGGCTTATGAGGGTGTGAATGATGCTGAATGGGTGTAGACAAAGAAGAGCTCTCAAGTAGTCCGCCAGATCAGAGGCAGTAGATGACCATGGATGTTCTCTTGATAAGTGCATGAATTGGACCATTTTCCTGTCCTGCTAATCATTCAAAATGTAACAAGTACTTTTAGGTGTCAGGGAAAATCTATGGAGTAAAAAGTACAGTCGTGGTCAAAAGTTTTGAGAATGACACAAATATTAATTTTCACTAAGTCTGCTGCCTCAGTTTTTATGATGGCAATTTGCATATACTCCAGAATGTTATGAAGAGTGATCAGATGAATTGCAAAGTCCCTCTTTGCCATGAAAATGAACTTAATCCCCAAAAAAATTTCCACTGCATTTCAGCCCTGCCACAAAAGGACCAGCTGACATCATGTCAGTGATTCTCTCGTTAACACAGGTGAGAGTGTTGACGAGGACAAGGCTGGAGATCACTCTGTCATGCTGATTGAGTTAGAATAACAGACTGGAAGCTTTAAAAGGAGGGTGGTGCTTGAAATCATTGTTCTTCCTCTGTTGACCATGGTTACCTGCAAGGAAACACGTGCCGTTATCATTGCTTCGCACAAAAAGGGCTTCACAGGCAAGGATATTGCTGCTAGTAAGATTGCACCTAAATCAACCATTTATCGGATCATCAAGAACTTCAAGGAGAGAGGTTCAATTGTTGTGAAGAAGGCTTCAGGGCGCCCAAGAAAGTCAAGCAAGCGCCAGGACCATCTCCTAAAGTTGATTCAGCTGTGGGATCGGGGCACCACCAGTGCAGAGCTTGCTCAGGAATGGCAGCAGGCAGGTGTGAGTGCATCTGCACGCACAGTGAGGCGAAGACTTTTGGAGGATGGCCTGGTGTCAAGAAGGGCAGCGAGGAAGCCACTTCTCTCCAGGAAAAACATCAGGGACAGACTGATATTCTGCAAAAGGTACAGGGATTGGACTGCTGAGAACAGGGGTAAAGTCATTTTCTCTGATGAATCCCCTTTCCGATTGTTTGGGGCATCCGGAAAAAAGCTTGTCCGGAGAAGACAAGGTGAGCGCTACCATCAGTCCTGTGTCATGCCAACAGTAAAGCATCCGGAGACCATTCATGTGTGGGGTTGCTTCTCAGCCAAGGGAGTGGGCTCACTCACAATTTTGCCTAAGAACACAGCCATTAATAAAGAATGGTACCAACACATCCTCCGAGAGCAACTTCTCCCAACCATCCAAGAACAGTTTGGTGACGAACAATGCCTTTTCCAGCATGATGGAGCACCTTGCCATAAGGCAAAAGTGATAACTAAGTGGCTCGGGGAACAAAACATCTAAATTTTGGGTCCATGGCCAGGAAACTCCCCAGACCTTAATCCCATTGAGAACTTGTGGTCAATCCTCAAGAGGCGGGTGGACAAACAAAAACCCACAAATTCTGACAAACTCCAAGCATTGATTATGCAAGAATGGGCTGCCATCAGTCAGGATGTGGCCCAGAAGTTAATTGACAGCATGCCAGGGCGGATTGCAGAGGTCTTGAAAAAGAAGGGTCAACACCGCAAATATTGACTCTTTGCATAAACTTAATGTAATTGTCAATAAAAGCCTTTGACACTTATGGAATGATTGTAATTATACTTCAGTATACCATAGTAACATCTGACAAAAATATCTAAAAACATTGAAGCAGCAAACTTTGAAGACCAATACTTGTGTCATTCTCAAAACTTTTGACCACGACTGTACATTATTTTCTTTAGGAATGTAGTGAAGTAAAAGTACAGATACCAAAAAAACTACTTAAGTAGTACTTGAAAGCATTTTTACTCAAGTACTTTACACCATTGCTACTTAAGTAGTACTTTACTATTTATATTTTTGACTACTTTTACTTCACTACATTCCTACAGAAAATAATGTACTTTTTACTCCATAAATTTTCCGTGACACCCAAAGGTACTCATTACATTTCGAATGCTTAGCAGGACAGGAAAATGGTCCAATTCACACACTTCTCAAGAGAACATCCCTGTTCATCTCTACTGCCACTGATCTGGCGGACTCACTAAACACAAATGCCTCATTTGTAAATTATGTCTGAGTGTTGGTAGTGTGCCCTTTGCTATCCGTAAATTAAAAAAAAACAAGAAAATGGTGCCGTTTGGTTTGCTTAATATAAGGAATTTGAAAATGTATACTTTTACTTTTGATACCTAAGTATATTTTAGCAATTACATTTACTTTTGATACTTGAGTATATTTAAAACCATATACATTTAGACTTTTACTCAAGTAGTATTGGACTGGCTGACTTTCACTTTTACTTGAGTCATTTTCTATTAAGGTATCTTTACATTTACTCAAATATGACCATTGCGTACTTTTTACACCACTGCATACGACAGAATCGAGCCGGTCGGTCACATATGTTACATGTAGTTACGTTTATGCTACCTAACGTTACCCTTTAAGCCTGTATGTAGCTAAAAAAACACAACGCTGACCAGCCTCTTGGTGTTTGTCTTTTATCATGTATGTAGATAGCCAATAAAGTAGCTAGGTTAGCATAATGAAGGTACAATAATGTAACTTTGATAAACTACAATTTGTCTTGGCTACACAAACGGCTGGACAGCGCATGCATTTCAATGAACCGTGGCGTGGTGTCCTTTAGGGCTAGCACCAACTTCAACGTTAAATAATACTTTAGCTAACGTTTCATTTCGAACACGATGTTGCAAAATACGATATTACACATATTTAATCAATATTGAATACACTTTTCCTACACATGTAACAGAGCAGCCTTACCTGTTAGATGAACTCGGACTAGTTTACACTTTCGTTTATGAGGGACTTTCCATGGTTAGTGCTCAGATATTCTTAACCCTTCCCACCTTCTCCTTATTTGGTGTAATGGCGTTTGCAAAAATTATATTTGCATTCTGCAACCCACTGTACAGGTGGATAAAAAATGCGGGTTTAAAAAAATAGAAACTCCATACAAACTATCAGTAACGAAATGTTCATTAAACTAAATCAACCAGTTTTTTGTTTAATCAGTTCCCTACACAGGCTCAGAAGGATCATGTGATGGCGGGACATTTCCTGGCAACAGTAGTCATTTTTTAATTGTTTTTATTGCAGAAACATCAGCATACCTACAAGAAGTATACAAACAGACAATGATAACATTTGCTAGCGTGTACAACAAATTACAGATTATACAAAGACCTTAAAAGATACACACACATTTGTTAGAAATTGCGTAATTCAAATCTGGTATTGGAATAAGAATCAAGAGATCTTCAATCCAAGCTAAATTTATTATATGCAAAATGTATGGATGATAAGTATGTTGGTTCGTATACGGGCTCACTGAAAAACCTCGCAGGGCAGACAGAGAACTAAATCCATTGTTTACATGTACTTCCTCAAATACTCTGACAGAGAGTTTCCCACCTCTCAGCTGGCCAATTAGAGTAGAGACTTGAGCGTGGTTTAGACTTACTCAGCCAATCCGTTGATGCACCCCTGTTGCCAGGCATAAGTCCATATCATAACAACCTGTCATAGTGAGAAGAGCCAGCTCCCTTAGACACCATTCCTACGTCCAAGGAAGGTTCACAGATCACAAAGAACCAGTATATTCCAGTATCTGGAGACACAAATCCTTATCTCATTTTACCCCCTAAAACAGCTCTTCACATCAATCACAGCCTGCCAGGTGACACAACCTACATTAGCCCAGTCAAGAATGCATTCTTTCTAAGTTAGTCGTCCCATCAATTATAAAAATAATACATCTCTCACACATTGATTGTTTTAACAGCTTTCTTATTGGAAGAATGTAGAATGATCTTAAATGTACTGCTCGAATTCCTTATAGAAAACATGGAAGAGTGGTTTTTTATTAGTGAATTTACATTCATGAATATGAAATTTTGCCTTTAGCACAATTAGATTTAAGAGGTAAAATAGTTTTTCTTTATCCTTATTATAGTAAAGGAAACCGAGCAACACATTCTCCCATAAAAAACTAAAGTCATCAAGAATATTAACAATTATAAAACTATAAATATCTTGCCATAATTTCTTTACATGTAGACAATGCCAAAATAAATGCAAAACTGTTTCCAGATGCTCAACACAAAAAGGACAGTTAATGTTAATGTATTTTTTGAGTTTCTTCAGGTAATGATTCGCAGGGTAATACTTATGGATCATTCTGAAAGAGACCTCTTTGACCTTGTTAACAAGCAGGTATTTGTGTGGTAATAACCAGTCTTTTTTCAAACAGATATTATTGACAAATGTATTCCAGTAAGTTGTGACATAAGGAATAGATACAATATCCCTTTGAAATAAAGCACGTATAGATCTGTTGTTCTGAGGGAGCAAGGAGAAACAAATGTTTCCTATTGGAGAGTCAACTGGATTAAGCTAGGGTAGCTCAAGGAGGTGAGGTCTGGTTACACCTCTAAACAACGTGAGAGTTCCAGATGGAATAGTATCAAAGACTATGGCGATCTCGCTAGGTGTAACAGGGATATTGTAACGAGATAAAAAATCCTCGGAATTCAGTAACAATCCTTCTGCATTAATAAATTGACTCACCAGCAGGATATGATTATTAAACCAGTTCTTAAAAAATAAAGACTTGTTTCTATACAAAATATCCTTATTGTTCCAAATGAAATACCTATGCGGGGAAAAATTATGTTTATATATATTAATGACCACGCTAAGAATACTTTGTAGGAATCTTATCAATGTTATAGTTAAAAAGTAACATCAAATTGAAGCCACCAAAACCGGAGAAGTTATAATGAGGGATGAAATTCCAAATTGAAGTTGGATTCTTTAAGAAATGTTTAGCCCAATTTATCTGAAAAAATTGAGACCACCATATTCATATGTGTTCATAACGACAGATTTCCTAATATAATGTGTACGATTTTTAAAGATGAAGTTGAAAAGCATCTGGTCAACCGCTTTACCTATTTTGTTGTGAAGATGTAGGGACTGGGCTGCGTAAGTAAGTCTGGAGATACCTTCAGCTTTAGAAAGCAATACTCGACCTTTCAAGGACTAATCCTTCTGCAACCAATGGTTCAACTTCTTTTAGTTTTTTTCAATAATAGGTATGACATTTAATGAGCATCTTTCCTGTTGATCCTTAGATATGGTAATCCCAAGGTATATTACTTTTTCCTTGACTGGAATATTGCAGATATAGAGTATCACAGTCTTTAACAGCAAACAATTCACACTTATTAAGGTTTAGGCAAAGACCAGATGCTTTGGAAAAAATATTTATCACATTGACTGCTCTAGAAATCTGGTCAGCATCTTTCAAAAAGAGGGAGGTGTCATCTGCAAGCTGATTTATGATAATATCTCTGTCAGCAATAGAGATCCCTTGTATATCGCTGGATTTAACAAAACTTGTCAGAAGTTGGGTTGCAAGCAGGAAGAGATGGCACGATTGGGCAACCTTGCCTAATTCCTCTTTTCAAATCAGATCTAGGAGAAGTGGCATGCTTTAATTTAATGGAACTGTTCCCATTCATTTTTTTTTTTTTTTTTTTTGTCATTTAGCAGACGCTCTTATCCAGAGCAACTTACAGTTAGTGAGTGCATAATTATTTTTGTTAATGTTGTTTGTTTTTTCATACTGGCCCCCCGTGGGAATCAAACCCACAACCCTGGCGTTGCAAGCACCATGCTCTACCAACTGAGCTACACAGGACTATTCATTCATATAAAGCGTTTTAATAGTACTACAAAATAATTCCCCAAAACCACATTTCTCAAGCGAGAGAAATAGAAACTCACGTTCCACTGTATCGAAGGCTTTATAAAAGTCTAAGACAATAAAACTATCTTCGAAGATTAGATCAGAAGAGTCAATAAGGTCTAACACCAGTTGGATATTATTAGATATACAGTACCAGTCAAAAGTTTGGACAGACCTACTCATTCCACGGTTTTTCTTAATTTTTACATTGTAGAATAATAGTGAAGACATAAAAACTATTAAATAACACATATGGAATCATGTAGTAACCAAAAAACTGTTAAACAAATCTAAATATTTTTGAGTTTTTCAAATAGCCACCCTTTGCCTTGATGACAGCTTTGAGAAGAATGTCCTCTCTTGCCACAAGAGTTCAAATCAAATCAAATCAAAGCATTTTATTGGCCACATGCGCCGAATACAACAGGTGCAGACATTACAGTGAAATGCTTACTTACAGCCCTTAACCAACAGTGCATTTATTTTTAATAAAAAAGTAAAGTAAAACAACAAAAGAGTGTTGAGAAAAAAAGAGTAGAAGTAAAATAAAATAACAGTAGGGAGGCTATATATACAGGTGGGTACCGGTGCAGAGTCAATGTGCGGGGACACCGGCTAGTTGAGGTAGTTGAAGTAATATGTACATGTGGGTAGAGTTAAAGTGACTATGCATAAATAATTAACAGAGTAGCAGCAGCGTAAAAAGATGGGGTGGGGGGGCAGTGCAAATAGTCCGGGTAGCCATGATTAGCTGTTCAGGAGTCTTATGGCTTGGGGGTAGAAGCTGTTGAGAAGTATTTTGGACCTAGACTTGGCACTCCGGTACCGCTTGCCGTGCGGTAGCAGAGAGAACAGTCTATGACTAGGGTGGCTGGAGTCTTTGACAATTTTGAGGGCCTTCCTCTGACACCACCTGGTATAGAGGTCCTGGATGGCAGGAAGCTTGGCCCCAGTGATGTACTGGGCTGTACGCACTACCCTCTGTAGTGCCTTGCGGTCGGAGGCCGAGCAGTTGCCATACCAGGCGGTGATGCAACCAGTCAGGATGCTCTCGATGGTGCAGCTGTAGAATTTTCTGAGGATCTGAGGACCCATGCCAAATCTTTTCAGTCTCCTGAGGGAGAATAGGCTTTGTCGTGCCCTCTTCACGACTGTCTTGGTGTGTTTGGACCATGATAGTTCGTTGGTGATGTGGACACCAAGGAACTTAAAGCTCTCAACCTGTTCCACTACAGCCCCGTCGATGAGAATGGGGGCGTGCTCAGTCCTCTTTTTTTTCGTGTAGTCCACAATCATCTCATTTGTCTTGGTCACGTTGAGGGAGAGGTTGTTATCCTGGCACCACACGGCCAGGTCTCTGACCTCCTCCCTATAGGCTGTCTCATCGTTGTTGGTGATCAGGCGTCATCTGACCACTTTTTTATTAACCGAGTCACTGGTGCTTCCTGCTTTAGTTTTTGCTTATAAGCAGGAATCAGGAGGATAGAGTTATGGTCAGATTTGCTAAATGGAGGGCGAGGGAGAGCTTTGTATGTTTGTCTCTGTGTGTGGAGTAAAGGTGGTCTAGAGTTTTTTTTCCTCTGGTTGCACATTTAACATGCTGGTAGAAATGAGGTAGAACAGATTTAAGTTTCCCTGCATTAAAGTCCCCGGCCACTAGGAGCGCTGCCTCTGGATGAGCGTTTTCCTGTTGACTTATGGCCTTATACAGCTCATTCAGTGCAATCTTAATGCCAGCATTGGTTTGTGGTGGTAAATAGACAGCTATGAAAAATATAGATGAAAACTCTCTTGGTAAATAGTGTGGTCTACAGCTTATCATAAGATACTCTACCTCAGGCGAGCAAAACCTTGAGACTTCCTTAGTATTTGATTTTGTGCACCAGCTGTTGTTTACAAATATACACAGACCGCCACCCCTTGTCTTACCGGAGTCAGCCATTCTATCCTGCCGATGTAGCGTATAGCCCGCTAGCTGTATGTTGTCCATGTCGTCGTTCAGCCACGACTCGGTGAAACATAATATATTATAGTTTTTAATGTCCCGTTGGTAGGATAACCGTAATCTTAAATCATCCAATTTATTCTCAAGTGATTGAAGATTGGCTAATAGGATTGATGGGAGCGGCAGTTTACTCGCTCGCCGTCGGATCCTTACAAGGCACCCCGACCTACGTCCACGATATCTCCGTCTCTTCCTCATGCGAATAACGGGGATTTGGGCCTTGTCGGGTGTCTGTAGGATATCCTTCATGGCCGCCCCGTTGAAGAAAAAATCTTCGTCCAATACGAGGTGAGTAATCGCTGTCCTGATATCCAGAAGGTCTTTTTGGTTATAAAAGACGATGGCAGAAACATTATGTACAAAATAAGTTACAAATAACGCGGAAAAACACACATAATAGTACAATTGGTTAGAGGGCTGTAAAACAGCAGCCATCTTCTCCGGCGCCATTAGGATAACATGAAGGTTAGTCAATACGGAACATTTCAAGAACTTTGAAAGTTTCTTCAAGTGTAGTCGCAAAAACCATCAAGCGCTATGATGAAACTGGCTCTCATGAGGACCACCACAGGAATGGAAGACCCAGAGTTACCTCTGCTGCAGAGGATAAGTTCATTAGAGTTACCAGCCTCAGATGCAGCCCAAATAAATGCTTCACAGAGTTCAAATCACAGACACATCTCAACATCAACTGTTCATAGGGGACTGTGTTAATCACGCCTTCATGGTCGAATTGCTGCAAAGAAACCACTACTAAAGGACACCAATAATAAGAAGAGACCTGCTTGGGCCAAGAAACACGAGCAATGGACATTAGACAGGTGGAAATTTGTCCTTTGGTCTGGAGTCCAAATTGGAGATTTTTGGTTCCAACCGCCGTGTCTTTGTGAGACGCGGTGTGGGTGAACGGATGATTTCCGCAAGTGTAGTTCCCACCATAAAGCATGGAGGAGGAGGTGTTATGGTGTGGGGTGCTTTGCTGGTGACACTGTGATTTATTTAGAATTCAAGGCACACTTAACCAGCATGGCTACCACAGCATTCTGCAGCGATACGCCATCCCATCTGGTTTGTGCTTAGTGGGACTATCATTTGTTTTTCAACAGGACAATGACCCAAAACACACCTCCAGGCTGTGTAAGGGCTATTTGACCAAGGAGGAGAGTGATGGTGTGCTGCATCAGATGACCTGGCCTCCACAATCCCCCGACCTCAACCCAATTGAGATAGTTTGGGATGAGTTGGATGGCAGAGTGAAGGAAATGCAGCCAACAATTGCTCAGCATATGTGGGAACTCCTTCAAGACTGTTGGAAAAGCATTCCTCATGAAGCTGGTTGAGAGAATGCCAAGAGTGTGCAAAGTTGTTATCAAGGAAAACGGTGGCTACTTTGAGGAATCTAAAATCTAAAATATATTTTGATTTGTTTAACACTTTTTTGGTTACTACATGATTCCATATGTGTTATTTCATAGTTTTGATGTCTTCACTATTATTCTACAATGTAGAAAATGTTGGGGGAAAAAATCTATATTTTATGAATATTTTATTGTGGATATTTCCATGAAGCCACCATAATTTAATCAATAAAGCCTACAAAATTTATGATTATTTTGCTGGATCTCATGTTTTCAATGAGTACAGCAAGCTAGCGGTCAGGCTGATCTTCGGCTAAATTTGGACCAAAACGGACAGACTATTTTTGGGCGAAATATCAGCCACGACGGACGGACCTGATATTGCTCATATTTCGACATCCATGGACGTCACGTGCTGAGTGGGCTAGCCTAGCTAACGTTAGCCAGCTAGTTAGCGTTAGCCACCTAGCAAACGTTAGCTACAACAAATTGAAATTGGAAACATATCATACGTTTAGCAGATTCATAACTTATTTTACTTTTGCAAATTCAAAACATAATGTACGAATTGCAATTCGTAACATATCATACGAATTGTAATGCGTAACATATCATACAAAATAAATTATGGACATCCAAAAGTTAATAGATATCATACTAAAAGGAGTATCTTGGTTTTATATACAGAATAATACGAAATGCTCTGAGACCAGGTTGCAGCGTAGGATAGACTATTGCACAACACGCATAATGACAACACATTACATAGCATAGTGGGTTTATTCACAATATGATCTGGTTATGAAATAACATAACAAATACATTTGGTTTTCTATGTTACACCTGCAATTTTAAACAATACAAGGGGCTTGAAGTAGCCTATTTGAACTTGAATTTGGAGTTCAGAAATGCAAGTACTGGAATAGGCCTACCTTGAACATCTGACATTTCCTCAATTTGGTGCTTGAAAGGTCCAAATAGCCAATTTATAAGTTATCGTGCTCCCTTGTAATTATCCGTGATTTCATTTTTTATCCGTTTTTGTGAGAGATGTCGCCACTTTCATTTGTTTCCTGCCGCTTCAATTGAAGAATGTTGCGCTACTCTGCATAAAAAACATTTTGAAAATGTGATCCCATTGTCACACATTGGCCCCATTATTTATAGAAATACCCTTCTACAAAGTAATGAGATATTTATATATTTAATTTTCAATACATTTGCAAAAATGCCAAAAAACATGTTTCACTTTCTCTTTATGGGGTATTGTGTATAGATGGGTGAGAAATAAAATCTATTAAATCCATTTTGAATTCAGGCTTTAAAAACATTTGGAATAAGTCAAGGGGTGTGAATACTTTCTGAAGGCACATTATGCTTTGTCAAATAATAAACATGCCTTTTGTTACAATGGACTAACTAGTGCAGACTCATCAAAACATATATTATATTCTAGCACATTATGACATGGTGATATGGACATGGACTGATGAGCAGTAGCAAGCATTCTATGACAACAGTCAGAATACAGGATTAGTTGGGAGGTTATGACTTGCTTCACTTGACTCAACCACATTCAGGTTCTCTCATTGAAGCAGGGATTCTGAGCCTCCATACTGTACATCTAAAAGGTCTAACGAGCCAATCATATTTCATTTTGATGATGATCTCTTTTTGATAATGATCACTGAATGATTTCCTTTACAAGTCAGTATTAAAGACAGCTCTGTGTCACCGTTCTTTTACACAACTTGCCAATCATCTTTTAGGTTTCATTAAAAGCTTTTAGGTTTCAAAAAAACTGACTGAAGCAGATAGCAGAGGCATAATCACACTGAAAGAGCTGTGTTTGTGGCCTTGTTCCAAGACACAGACAAGGCCACCATGCAAGATTAGATTCGTTTTAGGTCTTATACAAGAAGAAAACATTACGTTAGGAACCCTCCATGTTCAGGACCCCACCCAGGGCTGGCCTCTCTCAGCCTGTGGAGCTCCTCTTCTAGCCTGGTTATCTGCTGGCTCTTCTCCTGCACCTCCTTCTCCACCTCCCTCAGATTCCTGACCTCTTCTGACAGACGCACTATCAACTCCGCCTTCAATACAAAGAAACACACAGAAAACTATGTGAGATGACCAAGGTTACTTCAGCTCCTCATTTTCACTATACAATTTTGGCTTTTCATTTGTTTTATTTTAGTTTGACAGGTTTTTATATTTAATTCTAGATGTGTGCTGTGCTCTGTTGGATCTGGTATCAGTTTTAGTTTGAAAAGTCTTGTAACCTGAAGTTTCAAGGTTTATTTTCTTTTTCGTTTCTTTTACAATGTAGTTTTAGATTCAATTTTTGTCAACCATGAGGGTTTTAAGGCAGAGGGATAGATGGTACTGTTAAAGTTAGAGCACTGCTGTGGTAATCAGTATATGGCTGTATACCCATCAAACCTTATCAAATGGACAAAGGTCACAACTTGTTGTTCAGTACATGTATCAGTACATGATTATTGTACACTCTCAAAGCACTCAAATATACACTGAGTGTACAAAAAAACAAACAACATTTCCTTCAGAACAGTGTCAATTCGTCGGGGCATGGACTCTACAAGGTGTCGAAAGCGTTCCACAGGGCTGCTGGCCCATGTTGACTCCAATACCTCCCACAGTTGTGTCAAGTTGGCTGGACACCGGGAAAATGTTGTGTGAAAAACCCAGCAGCGTTGCAGTTCTTGACACAAAACGGTGCGCCTGACAGTCTATGTCATGATAAGAGCAGTTCTTAATGTTTTGTACTACATTTACGTTTTAGTCATTTAGCAGACGCTCTTATCCAGAGCGACTTACAGTTAGTTAGTGAGTGCATACATTCTTTTTATTTTTCATACTGGCCCCCGTGGGAATCAAACCCACAACCCTGGCGTTGCAAACGCCATGCTCTACCAACTGAGCTACATCCCTGCCGGCCATTCCCTCCCCTACCCTGGGCCAATTGTGCGCCGCCCCATGGGTCTCCCGGTCACGGCCAGCTACGACAGAGCCTGGATTCGAACCAGGATCTCTAGTGGCACAGCCACTGCGCCACTCGGGAGATACTCTCAGTGTACAGCGCAGAAAGGTTCTTACTTCCTACCTGACCTCTGGCCACTTCCTCATTATGAGAAATGATCAGTTCTGTCAGCTTCTCCTGAAGCACAGAGATCTCTTGGTCTTTCTTCACCTCTTCAAACTGAGAGGCGAGGGATTTCCTCACCTAACATCAGTATGTTCTGCTCCTGCAGGCTTCAGCTCCTGTGGAACGCTTTCTGCTCCTGATGCTCATGGACACTTCTGATTGTCCTCAACCAAAGGCAGATGGACCTTTCTCTGACCGTTGACTGGATTTCTTGTAATTCACAACGTCAGATCAGTCTGTCAAATGAAAGCGATTGAAATGTGTGTTCACCTGGTTAACTATTTGATCACTCCACTGGGCAGAGATGTCAGATTAACATTCCTGTGAGTTATAGATCTGTCATTCTCATTGAAAGCAAGTCTAAGAAGCAGTAGATCTGTCCTAAGTGCACTATTTCTATGCTTCCCGTTCTTAAGTTTCTTTTTTTGGTTATTGAAAAGATATTCCAGAGTGGTTTAGATGGTACACTGATTCTCTATGTTATACATAGCTTGTTTTGTCGCATAAACTGAAATTAGGCAAATTTCTGTATATTGCACCTTTAAAATATGTATAAAAAGATGGTCTACGTTCATGACTTGCAAATCCAATTTGTTTTCCATGTATACTGAACAAAAATATAAACGCAACATGTAAAGTTTTGGTACCATGAGCTGAAATAAAAGATCCCAGAAATGTTCCATGTGCACAAAAAGCTTATTTATCTCAAATTTTGCCCATTAATTTGTTTACATCTCTGTTAGTGAGTATTCTCCTTTGCCAAGATAATCCATCCACCTGACAGGTGTGGCATATCAAGAAGCTGATTAAACAGCATTACACGGGTGCATCTTGTGCTGGGGACAATAAAAGGCCACTCTAAAATGTGCAGTTTTGTCACACAACACATTGCCACAGATGTCTCAAGTTTTTGAGGGAGTGTGCAATTTGTATGCTGACTACTGGAATGTCCATCAGAACTGTTGCCATATAATTTAATGTTAATTTCTCTAGTTTAAGCCGCCTCCAACGTCGTTTTAAAGAATTTGGCAGTACGTCCAACCAGCCTCACAACCGCAGACCACGTGAAACCACGCCAGCTCAGGACCTCCACATCCGGCGGAAGAGTATTTCTTTCTGTAATAAAGCCCTTTTATGGGGAAAAACTCATTCTGATTGGCTGGGCCTTGCTCCCCAGTGGGTCGGCCTGGCTCCCAAATGGGTGGGCCTATGCCCTCCCAGACCCACCCATGGCTGCACCCCTGCCCAGTCATGTGAAATCCATAGATTAGGGCCTAATGAATTTATTTCAATTGACTGATTTCCTTACATGAACTGTAACTCAGCAAAATCTTTGAAATTGTTGCATGTTGCGTTTTATATTTTTGTTCAGTATATTTCCAAACTCCATCTCTTGCGATCTTCACTAGTCACACATGCGTAGACTAGAGAGAGGATTCTTTATTTGCACTTTCAGGAACTTGCTGACAACATAATTTATGGTCTAGTAAAACCAACACAATCACAAATAATTGTATTATTCCAGCTGCCAGGCAGCTCTAGAAACATGCTTTGAGTCTGATCTATGAGCTGAATTTCTGGGAACAGTTCCTATTTGGTGCAGCAGTCTACAAGTCCATCATCAGCAAGTTTGTAAAATAGCATCACAAGTTTGGCCACTTCATGGATACACTATATATACATAAGTATGTGGACACTCCTTCAAATTAGTGGATTTGGCAATTTCAGCCACACCCGTTGCTGACAGGTGTATAAAATCAAGCACACAGCCATGCAATCTCTATAGATTAACATTGGCAGTAGAATGGATTACTGAAGAGCTCAGTGACTTTCAATGTGGGACAGTCATAGGATGCCACCTTTCCAATAAGTCAGTTTGTCAAATTTCTGCCCTGTTAAAGCTGGCCCGGTCAACTGTAAGTGCTTTTATTGTGAAGTGGAAACGTCTAGGAGCAACAACGGCTCAGCCGCGAAGTGGTAGGCCACACAAGCTCACAGAACAGGACCGCCGAATGCTGATGTGCGTAAAAATCATCTGTCCTCGGTTGCAACTCTCAATACTGAGTTCCAAACTGCCTCTGGAAGCAATGTCAGCACAATAACTGTTTATCGGGAGCACAAGAGCCGTTCGTTGGGAGCTTCATGAAATGGGTTTTCAAGGCCGAGCAGTCGCACAAGCCTAAGATGACTGTGTGCAATGCCAAGCGTCGGACGAATCTGGGTTGGGCAGATGCCAGGAGAACGCTACCTGCCCCAATGCATAGTGCCAACTGTAAAGTTTGGTGGCGGAGGAATAATGGTCTGGGACTGTTTTTCATGGTCCGGGCTAGGCCGAATCTAGTACTGAGAGCATAAGCTACAGCTAGCTAGCACTGCAGTGCTTAACATGTGGTGAGTTGTAAAACAAAGGTGATGTGGTTCGGTAAGAAGAATACTCACGAGATACCTTCTGCTCACTCCCCCCTATCTGAGATACCTACTGCAACCCTCAACATATATAACACCTGTTCTGCCAGTCAAATTCTGTTAAAGGTCCCCAAAGCACATACATCCCTGGGTCGCTCCTCTTTTCAGTTCGCTGCATTTAGAGACTAGAACGAGCTAAAAAAAACACTCAAACTGGACAGTTTTATCTCCATCTCTACATTCAAACCCTCAATCATGGACACTCTTACTGACAGTTGTGGCTGCTTTGTGTAATGTATTGTTGTCTCTACCTTTTTGCCCTTTGTGCTGTTGTCTGTGCCTAACAATGTTTTGTTGTAGAAACATTTGACTAGATAATCAACTCAAAAATATCTCTCAAGACATCGGAGCCTGTGAATTTTTAAGAATTTAGACTTTATTGAATAACAAGGCCTGAGCTTTGCTCCATGGAGCAACAACTCGCTCTCCTTGGCTCAAAGATCTCCTTTTATACAAATACAAGCGCATAGTCATCCTTACATAGCATACACAGTTGCTACCCTTAGGGTAATTGATTAACTTCTTCCATGGCCACGCCACCCTTATCTTTCAACGTCTAGATGTCACATGTAGTTTTTCTCCAAAAAGGCTATGTGAACTTTTCCATATGACCTCTTCCTCTTATCTCATTATATTGGTGGCAGACCCTTTCTCAAAAATAATACACATACATACATTAAGGCATGGTTACACACTGTATTGGCTATATTGCTTATTTAAACATACATCTGGATTATAGAATGTCAATCATGTTTACTATATTTTACTTTTGACATTTCCCAACATTTGCCTTAATGATACATAAAATAATACCATAGTTTGTACCATGTTTGTGCTGCTACCATGTTGTGCTGCTGCCATGCTGTGTTGTTGTCTTAGGTCTCTCTTTATGTAGTGTCGTGATGTGTGTTTTGTCCTACATACAGTTGAAGTCGGAAGTTTACATACACTTAGGTTGTCATTAAAACTTGTTTTTCAACCGCTCCACAAATTTCTTGTTAACAAACTATAGTTTTGGCAAGTCGGTTAGGACATTTACTTTGTGCATGACACAAGTAATTTTTCCAACAATTGTTTACAGACAGATTATTTCACTTATAATTCACTGTATCACAATTCCAGTGGGTCAGAAGTTTACATACACCAAGCCTTTAAACAGCTTGGAAAATTCCAGAAAATGATGTCATGGCTTTAGAAGCTTCTGATAGGCTAATTGACATCATTTGAGTCAATTGGAGGTGTACCTGTGGATGTATTTCAAGGCCTACCTTCAAACTCAGTGCCTCTTTGCTTGACATCATGAGAAAATCAAATGAAATCAGCCAAGACCTCAGAAAAAAAATTGTAGACCTCCACAAGTCTGGTTCATCATTGGGAGCAATTTCCAAACGCCTGAAGGTACCACTTTCATCTGTACTAACAATAGTACGCAAGTATAAACACCATGGGACCACGCAGCCGTCATACCGCTCAGGAAGGAGACGCGTTCTGTCTCCTAGAGATGAACGTACTTTGGTGCGAAAAGTGCAAATCAATCCCAGAACAACAGCAATGGACCTTGTGAAGATGCTGGAGGAAACAGGTACAAAAGTATCTATATCCACAGTAAAACGGGTCCTATATCGACATAACCTGAAAGGCCGCTCAGTAAGGAAGAAGCCACTGCTCCAAAACCGCCATAAAAAAGCCAGACTACGGTTTGCAACTGCACATGGGGACAAAGATCGTACTTTTTGGAGAAATGTCCTCTGGTCTGATGAAGCAAAAATAGAACTGTCTGGCCATAATGACCATCGTTATGTTTGGAGGAAAAAGGGGGTGGCTTGCAAGCCGAAGAACACCATCTCAACCGTGAAGCACGGGGGTGGCAGCATCATGCTGTGGGGGTGCTTTGCTGCTGGAGGGACTGGTGCACTTCACAAAATAGATGGCATCATGAGGAAGGAAAATTATGTGGATATA
Organism: Coregonus clupeaformis; assembly: GCF_020615455.1. Classification (NCBI taxonomy): domain Eukaryota; kingdom Metazoa; phylum Chordata; class Actinopteri; order Salmoniformes; family Salmonidae; genus Coregonus; species Coregonus clupeaformis. Next base: position 51,797,117 of record NC_059215.1, read on the forward strand.
TTGAAGCAACATCTCAAGACATCAGTCAGGAAGTTAAAGCTTGGTCGCAAATGGGTCTTCCAAATGGACAATGACCCCAAGCATACTTCCAATGTTGTGGCAAAATGGCTTAAGGACAACAAAGTCAAGGTATTGGAGTGGCCATCACAAAGCCCTGACCTCATTCCTATAGAACATTTGTGGGCAGAACTGAAAAAATGTGTGTGAGCAAGGAGGCCTACAAACCTGACTCAGTTACACCAGCTCTGCAGGAGGAATGGTCCAAAATTCACCCAATTTATTGTGGGAAGCTTGTGGAAGGCTACCCGAAACGTTTGACCCAAGTTAAACAATTTAAAGGCAATGCTACCAAATACTAATTGAGTGTATGTACACTTCTGACCCACTGGGAATGTGATGAAAGTAATAAAAGCTTAAATAAATCATTCTCTCTACTATTATTCTGAAATTTCACATTCTTAAAATAAAGTGGTGATCCTAACTGACTTAAGACAGGAAATTTTTACTAGGATTAAATGTAATGAATTGTGAAAAACTGAGTTTAAATGTATTTGGCTAAGGTGTATGTAAACTTCCGACTTCAACTGTATGTTTGTTTTTGTAAACCCAGCCCCCGTCCCCGAACTAGGATTTTGCCACTTGGTAGGCCGTCATTGTAAACAAGAATTTGTTTGTAATTTACTTGCCTAGTTAAATAAAGGTTAAATAAAAAAAATACAACAAATTGACACAAAGAGAAAGACAATAGTTGAACAGTTTTGAACAAATTAATTTCATCAAAAATGAAGGAGAAGCAAGAGAGGAGAAAGAGCTAGCTATATTTTGTTGTAGTTTTTTCATGTTCACTTACTTTGCTAGTGAATGCAACTAGCTTGTTTAGCCTACTCAAACACACGGCTCAAATAGAGAGGGATGCTTTGTTAGCTAGCTTGCTATGGCTATCCAACACTGGAACTCTTCCAAGTCAGGCTAAGCTTTTGGTTTTATAAATGTATTGCCACCGGGTCCCACCGGCGTAACTGCTAAAGTGCTTGCTGACTGTACACTGTACTGCATGATTGTAGCGGGTTTACTAACGCGTTAGTTCTAGTAGCTATGTTGACTATGACGTTAGCTAATATGGTGACAACGATGTAGTCTGTGTGTAGTGGTTATGGTAGGAAGGTATGGCTTGGAAAATGTTTTTTTTCGCCTGGTCATAGACAGCTGTTGAAGTCCACAAGTGAAGGGAAAAGGTGAGAAGAGGAGAGCGCATAGATGCGAGAAGGAATTATACAACAAGCAAAGTGATCATGCTGTTTGTATGTGGCTGCTATGAAAGTGAACTGTGTTTGCGGGTGATCAGGGGTGTATTCATTCCACTGATTCTGTTAAAACGTTTCATGAACAGAAGCAAAAGGAACGAAACAGGGATAAACATACCTGAATTTGTCCAATAGAAACTCGTTTGCAACTGTTTGGACTAATGATTACACCCTAGATCAGATAGATACAGGCAAGAGTGTGCAAGGCGGTATTGAATGTGTCACTGTCTGTCACCTTGATTACTCAAATATTTCCCTCGACTTGTGCACCTACGTTGTAAACTTTCATTCGTACGCTAGGTTGTAGCAATCTAATGATGGGTATAGGGAAAATTAGAGTATTATGTAGTAGCCTAAACCTAGCCTGTTACATTGAGCTGGGTGTATAGAATATGAATTACAGTCATCCAATATGCTGTAATAGAAATAAGGCCATGCTCATAAAAAAGAAATAAATCGCCCTCCCTAATCTTAAACGGTACTGACCACCACTGCCTTCCATCCTTCCTTGAGATATAAATGACAGGTGAAACCCATGTGGAGCCAATTCACCTGTCCAATCATGTCCAATCAGTATTTTATTTTTATTTATTTATTTAACCAGGTAAGTCAGTTAAGAACATATTCTTATTTACAATGATGGCCTACCAAAAGGCAAAAGGCCTCCTGCGGGGACGGGACTTGGATTAAAAATAAAATGCAAATATAGGACAAAACACACATCATGACAAGAGAGACAACACTGCATAAAGAGAGACCTAAGACAACAACATAGCATGGTAGCAACACATGACAACACAGCATGGTAGCAACACATGACACCACAGCATGGTAGCAACACATGACAACACAGCATGGTAGCAACACAACATGACAACACAGCATGGTAGCAACACATGACAACACAGCATGGTAGCAACACATGACAACACAGCATGGTAGCAACACATGACAACACAGCATGGTAGCAACACAACATGACAACATGAAGTCTTCAAGGAAGGGAGGAAGGATGCACTTTTTAAAGGATTGTTAACACAATCCTTCTCGTTTGGAATCTCTGAAGAAATTAAGAATTGTTTTGGAATTTAGTCAATAATACAAGTCTGAAATATCAGGAAGTTCATTACACAAATGAACTTAACTGGCCTCCTCACACCCTTGCAGTTTTCACATTTTGCTTCAATCAATTTGCTTTATTCAATTGCATTTTTACAATGTAGCTGGGACACTTGAACATAAGAACATTAAGAAAGTTAGCTGGCCTAATTTTATTGGGGATCCTCTACTTATTCATCCCAAGAGGGGACATTGGATCTGTCACCATCAATACACTTACAGCAACAATATACATCATTTGTAGCTTGTTTTTGGACACAGGTCCAGGAATTGCTAAAGGATTGCAATATTTACCTGGAGCTAACCCTGCAGATAGCATTACTGGGTGATCTGAAAAGTCATAGTCAATCGATCAATAATATAATAATACTTTTAGCAAAAATGTTTATTTTCAATTTACAATCTGTAGAAACAATGAGAATAGAAAGGTTCAGAACTTTTGTAAAACATCACAGTACGGTTGAAATATATATGGCAAATAGAAATCCAATATGGATGGTGTTAAGAGATAGATGGGTGGTGTTGAATGGAGTTGAAGGATGGGACTAATAACAACAAGATAACTAATAATGTAAGCATACTGTGTCCATAATAAGTATATAGGTTATAGGTTGAGAGCTTTAGTGAAAGAGCACAGTTAGAAAGATATGACATAAAGAAGCAAACCAGATGGTTGAGGAAGTTCAGGAGTAAAAACAAACAAACAATGTATGTATGTGTGTATATATATATATATATATATATATATGTGTGAGAGAAAAAAAACATCTGGGGGATTGGAAGTGATGCAGACAAATACATTGATGGAAGTTACAATCTATCTGCAATATTAAAGCTCATCTACCTATCATCAGAGAGACTGAGCACTGATGGCTGGTGAAACAAGCACAACCCATGACTTACAGAGAAGCAAATGGATTCAATAGAATAGACTTTAAACCCATGGAATCAAAAACATAAATTCATTATCAATACAATGAATAATGGCATTGAATAATGTGCAAAGTATAATACAATATCTACAAAATACACACCAAAAGCAAAGGAACTGTACAATACAAATAACTACACAATCAAGGTGAAAAATCTGTCGATGTGCCCTTGAGCAAGGCACTTAAACCTAATTTGCTCCAGCGTACTACTATGGCTGACCCTGTAAAACAACACATTTCACTGCACGTATCCCGGTGTATGTGACAATAAATAATATATTTTGGGAGGATTGTAAGAAGAGAACTGTATGCAAAAGATTTGCATAAAACATTTGTCCCATTGGTATGCATCATGGGTCACACACTGCACCATTGCCTCTTGATGTTTATTCTGTGGGATTATACAAATCCATGGTCACAAAACAAGTAAGTGGAGTCCATTTTTCCATACCAGTGTCCAGGCCATGTCATTCATATGTCCTTTGCAGTTTGTGTCAACAGAATCTACAGTACACCATCACCAGAAGCACAAGTTCCACAAGTTCCATGAGGATGTTGTGGGATCATCTGTAGATTTCCTCAAAGGGCAATTGCTCCAATTTGTCCTTGTATCTTGCACCACCATCCAAAGACCAGGTGCAGTGTCTTACAAAATCTCCTTTGTGTTTTATTCCATATTACCTTCAACTGACTTGGACTGACCATTGAAATCATGGACACACCTGACCTTTCCTGGCCAGAACAGACCTGGCTCCTACTACGGTCTCCATCTTCATCCCCAGTATTGGAAGATGAAAAATACATTGAAAAAAATAGTTACATTTTAGTGTTTCAGGTTGTCTATCAAAGTCATGGTCTTTTTAATCTGTACACCACAAAAAAAATATGCCAGCCTCCAACATTTATTAAAAAATTGAGTCTAGATCACATTTACCGTGTAGTGTACAGAAATTGGGCCCTACTGCCTAGTCTAGTTTTCAAGCCAATGAACCACACATTAGACTGGATTGTTCTGATGAATGTCCTGAAGGGTTGAATCTGGTAAGCATAACATTCATAAGTAGTCAAGTAATAAATCATAAATATTTTTAGTTCAAATCAGGCTGAAATTCATGAACTCAAGCATATGATTCTGATAAGTTATGATTCCTTACCTGTTCTTGTTCCCACAAACAGCATTGATGTTCCCTCTGTGTCTGATACCTAGTAAAAAGAAACCTAAACTCAATAAAACATAAAAAAACGTTGGGGTAATATAAATTCCTGTCAGCCGTCTCCTTCCCACATTGAGTATGATAGAACATACTGTGGGGGTTATTCATTAACATACCTCTGTAGGACTTTGTGTCTCTTGAAAAGGCCTCTCTGGAAAGGTACAATAATTAACATTGAGACAACTAATTTAGAAATTGATAACATACACTGTATGGCATTGTCATGATATTTAAAACATTATTGTATATTTAATTGTATTCATCTTGTGTGCTCTAGTACTGGTACTCCTGTATATAGCTCCATTCTTGTGTATTTTATTTTAATCCTTGTGTTACTATTTGTATTTATTTTTTAACCGCATCGTTTGGAAGGGCTCGTAAGCAATCATTTCACGGTAAAGTCTACACCCGTTGTATTTGGCGCACGTGACAAATACATTTTTATTTGATATAGTGCTGGATATTTCTCACTTGTTCATCTGGGCAATTAAAACAATAAATGAAACTACAATTCCCCCAAATAATCTCACCAGATATAGGATCTTTTCTTTTTTTCCTTCTAGTTTTCATAATAGCCGTCACTGCTGCTATCACAGCTAGTACCACCACCACCACCACAACAGGAGATATTATTTCAGCTATGGGAAGGGAGGTCTGTGGTCCACATTCAGAGTCAGACCAATGAGTTCCAGGTTTAATTTTCTGAAGCTTCAAGGTATCACATCTATAATAAGAGAAACAGACCACTGGTAATCAACAATTTGGTCATCCAACTTTAAGTTTTACATTTCTATGTGAGCATATTATGTAGTATTTAGATGATATTTTGAGGGAAATAACCATTTGCATGAGCCACACTTACTCTGTGTATGGCTGGCAGGATGTAAATGATCCATTTGAATAAGTATCACCAGTGCAGTCAGCACACACAGTATCTGTAGATGTTGTTCCTAAATCAACACAGGGTGAAACTAATTAAAGGTCCTAACTTGAGATGTGCTTAACTCACGACTGCATAAATCATGCACTGATGTCAATGGAAGATTTGCATGAAGACCAACCTGTGTGGCTGATGTATTGACCAGGTTTACAGCTGCTGTGTCTCTGGGCTGCTCTACAACCATCCTTACTTGGGTCTAGACAGTAGAACCCCTCCAGTGTCCCACAGACAGTGTCTGATGAAGGTCTACATGGCTGCTTTACCTTCAAACCCAAACCTATAGAGAAAACATTAAGTTATATCTGATGCAAAATATGAGACACATTTCATTCATACAACTGACATATCCTCATAGCACAACAGCATAGACTAACATCAGTGTTTGTGTCAGGGTTTCAGTGCAGACACATAGGACCACTCTTACCTGGATCACAGTTGGTACACACTTTGCATTTTATGAGACCATTGGGCTCATCAAGGAATGTAGAATCAACACAGGGCACACAGCTGGTGCTGGTGAATTCAGTACAATGCTTATATACACGATTTCCTGGGGAAGAGAGAATCACAATGTCATGTTTTTCTGTTGGTGTTGATGATGTATTAATGTCTGGTGATTCATTTGATGTAAAGAGACGGTCCTTACCTGGTGAACACATGGGACAACATTCATCCCCTATTCTGTACTCGGCTCTACCACATGCAATACAGGATCCAATGCTTTCAAGCACCAATATAATATTTATCTGGAAGTAGAGAACATGTTAGAAAAAACATCTGAAAAATCTAAACTGATTGTGTGTATTCATAAAACTTACAGAAGTAGTATCTGCAAATTCAGTCAATAAATGTGAAAATGTACTTCTCTCCACCACGTTTTTTCTACAAGGTTTCAGTAAAATGGACAGAACTAGTAGGCTAATAATAACTCTGATTTATATTTCATAGAGGAAATATTTACATTGATCAATTGTTTTTGAAAGATGCCAAGCCACAAAATGTGCAAATCAGAAATGTTTCACTTACAGTCCATATCAAGCTTTCAAACTGTGCCATGGTTCCTCAATCCTCACCAACTCATTTGTGAAGTTCTTTGGAGTTTTGAAGTATGGAGATGAACAGCTGGTCCTTTTGTGGCAGGGCTGAAATGCAGTGGAAATGTTTTTTGGGGATTAAGTTCATTTTCATGGCAAAGAGGGACTTTGCAATGAATTGCAATTCATCTGATCACTCTTCATAACATTCTGGAGTATAGGCAAATTGCCATCATAAAAACTGGGGAAGCAGACTTTGTGAAAATTAATATTTGTGTCATTCTCAAAACTTTTGACCACGACTGTACTAGGAATACATACACAATAGGAATATGCAGTATATGCTGGGATGTGCAATAAAGTCAATAGTAGCAGCAGTATTGACCGTGTGTGTGTCTGTGTGTGGTATTCCTACCTCCACTACACTTGACTCTGTAGCAGCAGCTGAGCTGTCTGTGCTATGACTAGCATCACTGGGAACAGAGGAGGAGGGGACCACACTGCCTGTACTGGTCTCATCAACATCCTAGTTGTGAATGAATAAACACATACATATTAGACCAAGAAGAAAATCACCGAATAAATGCCTTATAGATCAGTGGTTTTCAATGTGGGGGTTGTGGCTTCCTGGTGGGTAGGAAGTGGGAAACTGAAATAAAGCTATATATATATATATACAGTGCATTCGGAAAGTGTTCAGATCCCTTGACTTTTTCCACATTTTGTTATGTTACAGCTTTATTCTAAAATGCCATAATGACAAAGCAAAAACTTTTGTAAAGAAATGTTTGCAACAAAAAAAACATATATAGGGAAATATCACATTTACATTAGTATTCAGACCCTTTACTAAGTACTTTGTTGAAGCACCTTTGGCAGCGATTACAGCCTTGAGTCTTCTTGGGTATGACGCTACAAGCTTGGCACACCTGTATACCTGTATTTGGGGACTTTCTCCCATTCTTCTCTGCAGATCCTTTTAAGCTCTGTCAGGTTTGATGGGGAGCGTTGCTGCACAGCTATTTTCAGGTCTCTCCAGAGATGTTCGATCGGGCTTAGGTTGGGCCACTCAAGGACATTCGGTGACTTGTCCCGAAGCCCCTCCTGTGTTATCTTGGCTGTGTGCTTAGGGTTGTTGTCCTGTTGGAAGGTGAACCTTTGCCCCAGTCTGAGGTCCTGAGCGCTCTGGAGCAGGTTTTCATCAAGGATCTCTCTGTACTTTGCTCCGTTCATCTTTCCCTCGATCCTGACTAGTTTCCCAGTCCCTGCCGCTGAAAAACATCCCCACAACATGATGCTGCCACCACCATGCTTCACCATAGGGATGGTGCCAGGTGTCCTCCAGACGTGACACTTGGCATTCAGGCCAAAAAGTTCGATCTTGGTATCATCAGACCAGAGAATCTTGTTTCTCATGGTCTGAGAGTCTTTAGGTGCCTTTTGGCAAACTCCACGCGGGCTGTCATGTACCTTTTACTGAGGAGTGGCATCCGTCTGGCCACTCTACCATAAAGGCCTGATTGGTGGAGTGCTGCAGAGATGGTTGTCCATCTGGAAGGTTCTCCTATCTCCATAGAGGAACTCTGGAGCTCTGTTAAAGTAACCATCAGGTTCTTGGTCTCCTCCCTGACCAAGGCCCTTCTCCCCCGATTGCTCAGTTTGGCCGGGCGGCCAGCTCTAGGAAGAGGCTTGGGGGTTCCAAACTTCTTCCATTTAAGAATGGTGGAGGCCACTGTGTTCTTGGGGACCTTCAATGCTGGCCAGCATTGTTATTTACGATTCCCCAGATCTGTGCCTCGACACAATCCTGTCTCAGAGCTCTACGGACAATTCCTTCGACCTCATGGCTTGGTTTTTTCTCTGACATGCACTGTCAACTGTGGGACCTTTACATAGACAGGTGTGTGCCTTTCCAAATCATGTCCAATCAATTCAATTTACCAGAGGTGTACTTCTATCAAGTTGTAGAAACATCTCAAGAATGATCAATGCAAACAGGATGCACCTGAGCTCAATTTCGAGTCTCATAGCAAAGGGTCTGAATATTTATGTGAAAACCAGTTTTGGCTTTGTCATTATGGGGTATTGTGTGTAGATTGTTGAGGAAAATGTTTTATTCAATCCATTTTAGAATAAGGTTGTAACATAACAAAAGTCAAGGGGTCTGAATACTTTTCTGAATGCACTGTATATATACACACATATTTTAATAGGATACATATAGCCTACCATTTGTATTTAATAGTTATGCCTTTGCCTATTCAATCTGGTCACTAACATTGTCTTATGGCATTGCACCAAATTATTGTCTCAAAAACAGCAGGTTAGTATTTTTTTGTCATGAATCTTGTTCTGGAGGCAGCTCTGCAGTGGTCCCTAGCTGGCACAGCCACAAAGTCATAAAATCTGATTGTAAACTTAACCCTAACCTTAACCACACTGCTAACTCTAATGACTAACCTTAAATTAAGACCAAAAAGCACACTTTTGTTTTAATAAATGTTTACAATATAGCCAATTTTGACTTTGCAGCTGGCCTATTTAAGGGGAAATTGCTTAGTTCTGCCTCCAGGACAAGACCCATGACTAATGATCCTCTATTTGGGAAGCCAGCAATCTGGGCGGCGCACGACGAAATAGGCCTAGCTGATTATTGAGTTTTGTCTGTCAGTGAAAAGCATCTAAAATGTGTGACGATAATGTGTCTTGAGTATAATTTAAAATATTGAGACAAGAAGAAGCAGAGAGGTGTGTGGCCAATATATGGGCGTCTTTCTCCAGAATGAATGCACTCAGCTCTCCAGAATGTGCTCTGCTGTCTCCAGACAATTCTTGAACATTCATTGTTTTATTGTGTGAATTGTTTGCCCTTTGATTATTTATTTTGATCAATTCCCCATTACATATGTAACCAGTAGGCCTAGTAAATGTACTGTTAATCCCTGTCATTTGGTTACATTAATTACTGTTAATGCATGCATTACAATAATTTACCGTTCTCATTCTCGGAGTGGAAACGTTGTTTGCAACCTGCTACACTTGTGAGAAACACGTTTTGGTTTATTTCATAATCATAATTTAGGAGTTTTGTCCATTTTTTATTGTCTTTTGTTTGGAGTGCTCCATGTGAGCAGTGAGCATGTGTGGTTTCTCTGTGCTGATAACGTTGAGGGAGCGCGTGCCCCTGAGCCCACCAACCTCCTGAGTTGATACAATGTTGCACTTCACTAGCATATCTCAGAAAAAATACATATCACATGTAGTGTTCCACAAGATTAGATTTTTGTTCCGGTACTGTTCAGTTTATATATGTTACCCCATTGCAGCGTTATCAGAAAGCACAGCATTGATTTTCACTGCTATGCAGACGACGCAACTTTACATTTCTGTGTCACCAGAGGATTTTAGCTCCACGGATATATTTATTAGACTATATTAGTGATGTAAATACTTGGATGGCTCACAACTTCCTCCAGCTAACTCAAGACAAGACTGAGGTACTTATTGTTGGAGCCAAAGCACAGAGAGAATCTGGCCGCACATTTTAATTCACAGGTAATAAAGATAAAACACCAGGTAAAAAACCCAGGTGTCATTTTAGATTCTGAACTCAATTACGAATATGCACATTAGGAATGTGACCAAAATAGCTTTTTACCACCTGAGGAACATTGCCAAGGTGTGGCCGTTTCTCTCTCAGGCTGATACAGAGAGACTCATCCATGCTTTTATTACAAGCAGGCTTGACTACTGTAATGGTCTCCGAATAGCACACATTACAGTTCCGTATGGAACAGCGGGGACTGTGGAGCGACACAAACATACACACACGCAATAACATACGCACTATACACACATGTATACATGGATTTTGTGTTGTAGATATGTGGTAGTAGAGTAGGGGCCTGAGGGCACACACTGAAGGTGTTGTGAAATCTGTTGTGAATGTATTGTAATGTAAATATATATATATATATATATATATACAGTGGAGAGAACAAGTATTTGATACACTGCCGATTTTGCAGGTTTTCCTATTTACAAAGCATGTAGAGGTCTGTAATTTTTATCATAGGTACACTTCAACTGTGAGAGACAAAAATCCAGAAAATCACATTGTATGATTTTTAAGTAATTAATTAGCATTTTATTGCATGACATAAGTATTTGATACATCAGAAAAGCAGAACTTAATATTTGGTACAGAAACCTTTGTTTGCAATTACAGAGATCATACGTTTCCTGTAGGTCTTGACCAGATTTGCACACACTGCAGCAGGGATTTTGGCCCACTCCTCCATACAGACCTTCTCCAGATCCTTCAGGTTTCGGGGCTGTTGCTGGGCAATACGGACTTTCAGCTCCCTCCAAAGATTTTCTATTGGGTTCAGGTCTGGAGACTGGCTAGGCCACTCCAGGACCTTGAGATGATTCTTACGGAGCCACTCCTTAGTTGCCCTGGCTGTGTGTTTCGGGTCATTGTCATGCTGGAAGACCCAGCCACAACCCATCTTCAATGCTCTTACTGAGGGAAGGAGGTTGTTGGCCAAGATCTCGCGATACATGGCCCCATCCATCCTCCCCTCAATACGGTGCAGTCGTCCTGTCCCCTTTGCAGAAAAGCATCCCCAAAGAATGATGTTTCCACCTCCATGCTTCACGGTTGGGATGGTGTTCTTGGGGTTGTACTCATCCTTCTTCTTCCTCCAAACACGGCGAGTGGAGTTTAGACCAAAAAGCTCTATTTTTGTCTCATCAGACCACATGACCTTCTCCCATTCCTCCTCTGGATCATCCAGATGGTCATTGGTAAACTTCAGACGGGCCTGGACATGCGCTGGCTTGAGCAGGGGGACCTTGCGTGCGCTGCAGGATTTTAATCCATGACGGCGTAGTGTGTTACTAATGGTTTTCTTTGAGACTGTGGTCCCAGCTCTCTTCAAGTCATTGACCAGGTCCTGCCGTGTAGTTCTGGGCTGATCCCTCACCTTCCTCATGATCATTGATGCCCCACGAGGTGAGATCTTGCATGGAGCCCCAGACCGAGGGTGATTGACCGTCATCTTGAACTTCTTCAATTTTCTTCCAGTTGTTGCCTTCTCACCAAGCTGCTTGCCTATTGTCCTGTAGCCCATCCCAGTCTTGTGCAGGTCTAAAATTTTATCCCTGATGTCCTTACACAGCTCTCTGGTCTTGGCCATTGTGGAGAGGTTGGAGTATGTTTGATTGAGTGTGTGGACAGGTGTCTTTTATACAGGTAACGAGTTCAAACAGGTGCAGTTAATACAGGTAATGAGTGGTGAACAGGAGGGCTTCTTAAAGAAAAACTAACAGGTCTGTGAGAGCCGGAATTCTTACTGGTTGGTAGGTGATCAAATACTTATGTCATGCAATAAAATGCAAATTAATTACTTAAAAATCATACAATGTGATTTTCTGGATTTTTGTTTTAGATTCCGTCTCTCACAGTTGAAGTGTACCTATGATAAAAATGACAGACCTCTACATGCTTTGTAAGTAGGAAAACCTGCAAAATCGGCAGTGTATCAAATACTTGTTCTCCCCACAGCCTTAATTTTGCTGGACCCCAGGAAGAGTAGCTGCTGCCTTGGCAGGAACCAATAATAAATACAAATTACACCAGTTTTAAGGTCTCTCACTGGCTACCTGTGAGTTTTAGAATTCATTTAAAGATTATTCTATTGGTTTTTAAATCAATTCACGATTGTGCACCCCAACACATGTCAGACATGCTTTTAAGTTATGTACCCAGTATGTCCATCAGGTCCTCTGGCACTGGCCTTTTAACTATCCCAACGCCTAGGACCAAGAGGCATGGAGAGTCAGCTTATAGTTATTATAACCCCAGCCTCTGGAATAGCCTGAGGGGGGCCGAAACTGTGGACATATTTAAAAGAGATCTTAAAACATACGTTTTTAGCTTTTTAGTCGTTCAGTTTTTACATTTAGCAGATGCTCTTATCCAGAGCATAAATAAAAATAAAAATAAATCATACTGGCCCCCCATGGGAAACGAACTCACAACCCTGGCGTTGCAAACGCCATGCTCTACCAACTGAGCTACATCCCTGCCGGCCAATCCCTCCCCTACCCTGGGCCAATTGTGCACCGCCCCATGGGTCTCCCAGTCACGGCAGAGCCTGGATTCAAACCAGGATCTCTAGTGGCACAGCTAGCACTGCGATGCAGTGCCTTAGACCACTGCACCACTTGGGAGACTTTGGTTTTTTATCCTCTTATGTTTGTTGTTTAATAAAATAAAATATTTAATTCATTGTCATTATAATTTTTTTCCTGTGAAGAACATTGCGTTGCATTCCATGTCTGACATGTGCTGTATAAATAAAGCAAGATTTGATTTGAATGTGTCCTTATGGCAAAGGCTTTAGTTGAATTTTAACTTTTTGATTTTTATAATGTTTATTCAGTTTTATGATTGACCACGTGACAATACTTTTGAGAAACGAAAACGTGCATATAAAAATAATCATAACTGGCATGCAGTTAACACTTATTTTTCTTAAAACTGCATTGTTGGTTAAGGGCTTGTAAGTAAGCATTTCACTGTAAGGTCTCTACACCTGTTGTATTCGGCGCATGTGACAAATACAATTTGATTTGAGATATTTAGAAATAAATTGTAAGCTTCCCCAAACTTCAAACTCAAGAGCTGCCTATGGTCTTTATTAGAACACACATTATCAAAATTCTCAAGCGCGTGAACACAGGAGGTCGCGTGAAAAACGGGCCCGCATATAGAAATAAAATGCCCATCCTACTGATTTAGTTCTGCAGCAGCAGCTGGTCTGTAATTTCTAACAGACACAGCACTCGGACCAGCAGAACCATCAGGCAGCAGGTATTTCTCTCTTTGATACCCGTTTGATTTTGAATGTGAATTTGCGCCACTTCAGCTCAGCCAATCAGAAAACCGGGCCGGCCCATCTCGGTAGGGGAACAGCCGTTGCCTACTGGTCAGCCAAATGCTCAATATTGATTATTGTGACAACAGAGAAATGTCACAAAAGTCGTAGAAAAACAGGCCGATGAGCCGCCGGCCATGTTTATTTGTAGAAAAAATGCATCATTGCATTTTTTTTTTTTTTTCGACCAGCCCTATCTAATAAAAAATGGTCCGTGCTATCTGCCTTTTCCCAGAATAATTGTCAGACGGCCAATTCGCCCTGGCAGCAAGCCAACATAATTCATGGAGAAGACCTACGTTCGGTTCAAGTCAGGGCTGCTGCCGTTCGCTATATTATTTTCTCTGTTTTGTTGTTACAAACAAGTAAGCTTTTAATTATTTTTCTTGAAAACGACAAGGCCAAAGCTTTTAATTTTTCAAAAACAGGGAAAAGTCGACTGAGTTCAGCAGCGCACTTTCAAATCAAAAGGCAGTTGAGTCACCAGAGGAAAAACAGACATTGAAGAAAACAGGGAGAGAACAGCCTTGTCGTCAAATTACAAATACAGTCATTTATCAAGATCAAAAGATGTCATTATTATTTCAGTTACTGCACTGAATATGTTAAGTTGGCTATTTCTATATATAATCAAATAATCCATATCTTACCCTGCCTTGGTTCGCATTTGGACTATTGTACTTTCACTTTCCAAATAACGTTTGCGAGATGTGGAGGCAGGGCTAAAATCATGAAACTCCTGTCAATTTGGTGAAAGCCTATGTTGTATCAGTCGGTAAAATAAAACATTTCCCCATGATTTCACTTGTAAATTGTTCGCCTGTGAAAATCAGGAAATCGTGTTGGAACGCTTCATAGTTATATCATTATTTTCACTGGAGATATGGGATCACACACTATCACATTATCATAACGCTTTTAATACAATGACCTACACTCCAGATCGCCAAATCAGATAATAGATGGTATGGCCATACTTGTCTGGAACACATCCATCTGTTTATATCGTCATGACAAAGTGTAGATTTCGTTTAGATGTGCTCAATCTAAACAGAGTACCAAATTATTAACCCTTCAAGTACCATGTCACAATGCGCTGTGTCTGTAGGATAACCGGACAGGCTTTAAGCTAATATTTTATTTAAATACCCATAAAGGTTATCAAAAGGGATGTTTATTCTGAGTGGATATTAGCCCCATTGTGAATCCATATTAAATGTGTGATTTCGTAAAAAATAAACGTGTTTGTTTTTAAAGAACATTTAGCCTGCAATTTAATTTGATGAATTTGTTTCCGTAATCCCCATTGTTTTCATGTAATTTAAACTACATACAAACAATAATGCTGCAATGAAGCAGGAAGGCATGCACGCTAAGGGCTTTTTCTTAGCATGATGCAAAGCATGATCATTCTCATTCATTCTGATTGTGTCCCTCAAACGCCTTTGTTTAGATTTACATCATTTAATAGGATCTCTGTGGTAGGCTAACAACCCATATAAATATAATTTTTGAATATAACGGGCTTGGAAACTCTAACCCTGGCAATTCATTATATTTCTATGCAACAACCACTCTATGACATTAGCAGCCATAGAGACAGAACGTGTTTCATCTTTATGGTGGCAGTCTCAAAGAAAAACTATATTCATTGAGATGGAATGTTAAAACCTTCTATGTAATAACCATAAATATTGTAAACTATATGATTAAAAAAAAGAAATTGTCCCATTGACTTTTTTTTCTCTCTCATATGATCTTTGTAAAATGTCAACATAAGTACTGGTCGTCTAACATCTAAATTATTATTAAGATGAACTTTCTTGACATTCTAAAGATACATTTAGTAAACATTTCCTGATGGTGGTTTCCACCTGTAGGATATCCCTCCAAGGTAAACAATGATGAGGGCAGCAGGTGAGTCACCAGGTAGGCCAAACACATCCATGAGTGCAGCCAAGACACAACATCTGCTCCTGTGAAGGACCTGCTGGACCCCTCCACACTCCCAGGACAACCAGTTACCCAGACTTACCAGATATGTTGTATAATATTGTAACGGGCTGTAGCAGCATCACAGACTGTCAAACTCAACCTTTGTTGTCCAGTGGGAACCCCACTTTGAATCCAGTTTATAAACTGTGACTTACATTTTTCATTTAACATTTAATCACTCTGAGTTGATAGTTTGGTTTACTGACCGAAATGACAAGGAATCCAGTCAACAGTCAGAGAGAGAAGGTCCATCTGCCTTTAGTTGAGGACAATCAGAAGTGTCCATCATGTGCCAGAGCATCAGCAGAGCATCCCAAAGTCATCCCTAAATCTGCCCCCTCCCTCAGGTGTAAGGTGACAGGACTACTCATGTTGCTAGCTTATTGAATGGATGATACTTAAAATGTAACCCTTGCAATTGCCATTAATAAAAGCATATGCCCATAGGTAATAACACGTCAAAACAAAACATTGAAATAAACGTTTGTTTAGTGTTGGATAGGTAAAACAAACAGCTCGTGTAAAAAGAAAACTATAGGTTTAATGAATAAAGTGAATGTTAATGAATGTTTCTTGCATGCAACTGAAGCCTGCAGGTTAATTGCTCCACCAAAGGAAATGGCAGGTTTAGCCTGCTTGGACCCAGGAGCAGCCAGAGAAGGTCATCAGAACAAGCCTAACTTCACCAGAACCACCATGTCTGAGGACACAGGGGGGAAGGTACCATGGTACATGACCCTACTACATGAGAAGGTTCATCATTTTATACAGATTGGTGGGGATCAGTCTGAAATCAAAACATCCATGTAGACACTTTATTGATAGCCCAGATCTGATGGTTGTTAGCACTATGGTTGGTTCAGTGGGCTGTGCACCATATTAGAGGTTGGTAGTGACTGTAGTTGTAGTATTGTAATCCCACTTTTTACAGGAGCAGAACATACTGATGTTAGGTGAGGAAATCACTCGCCTGTCAGAGTTTGAAGAGGAGTGTTCGAAGAAAGACAAAGAGATCTCTGTGCTTCAGGAGGAGCTGACAGAACTGATCATTTCTGGTAATGAGGATGTGGTCAGAGGTCAGGGAGGAAGTAGGAACTTTTCTGCACTGTATATTTCAGACTTCTGTGAGAGTATTTCAGCTCATGTACTGAACAAGTTGTGACTTTTGTTCATTTGATACGGTCTGATGGGTATACAGCCATATACTGATTACCACAGCAGTGCTCTAACTTTAACAGTACCATCTGTCCCTCTGCCTTTGAACCCTCAAGGTTGACTAAAATGGAAACTAAAACAAAATGAAAAAGAAACAAAAAAGAAAGTAAAAACTAGAAACTTCAGGTTACAAGACTGTTCAAACTAAAACTGATACCAGATCCAACAGAGCACAGCACACGTCTAGAATTAAATATAAAAACCTGTCAAACTAAAATAAAACCAATAAAAAGCCTAAATTGTATAGAAAAAAAAAAGTGAAAATGAGGAACTGAAGTAACCTTGGTCATCTGACAAACTTCTCTGTGGGCTTCTTTGTATTGAAGGCGGAGTTGATAGTGCGTCTGTCAGAGGAGGCCAGGAATCTGAGGGAGGTGGAGAAGGAGGTGCAGGAGAAGAGCCAGCAGATAACCAGGCTAGAAGAGGAGCTCCACAGGCTGAGAGAGGCCAGCCCTGGGTGGGGTCCTGAATGTGGAGGGTTCGGAGCCCTGTTGGACAGAGAAGCAACTCACTCTGAGACAGAACACCAAGACATAGAGCATGAGGTTAACCCTTAGTTAACTTGGTCAGAGTTAGGAATGAATCATTTGATAATATTTGAAATTGATGTAAAGACTGCACGTAATGTTACCATCTGTGTCACGACTGTCTGTGAGATGCGGTAAACGAAGTCAGGCGCAGGACACAGAACTCTCGGATACGTACTTTTAATACGAAAAGGATCCAAAAGGACACAGAAAATAACTCCACGCAGGGAGGAAATAACCCGCTCACAAAATAGACAACCGTGAAGGGGAAAACAATCACACACAAAGTACAGATGAGAGACGGGTAATATAAGGGAAACAATTAACATAATGACGAACAGGTGTAAAAAATACAGACAAAACTAAACAAACACCGATAACATCGAACGGCAGTAGCTAGTACTCGGGGACGACGAACGCCGAAGCCTGCCCGAGCAAGGAGGAGGAGCAGCCTCGGCAGAATCCGTGACAATCTGGTATAAGACCTAAAACTGATCTAATCTTGCATGGTGGCCTTGTCTGAGTCTGAGCCTCAAACACAGCTCTTCAGATATACAGATAATGCTGTGGACAGTGAGGAGGAAGACAACAGAGTATCACTTACTGAACAGATGAGAGAAGTGGAGAGAACTTAGAGGAGGCCAGGAAGAATTATGTGATCTCTTCTGGTGTGTACAGACTTATCAACCATAGGTTTAGAACCCTAAACTGGGTGGTTGAGACCGTAATCCCAAATTTAACCCTGGCCCCATATGTACTTGCAGAGATCTGAGAGGATTGGATAGGTAGATAGATATTATCCCAATCAATACTGTATTTGTACTCTGCAGGTACAGTGAGTTCCTTGTGTAGAACTCTGTCCATAAAGGAAGGAGAGCTGATCTCTGCTAAAAGCCAGCAGGATGAGTTGAGACAGCAGCTGAAGGACCGGTTGGTCCAGCTACAGGCCATGTCTAGGAAGGTAGTGAAGAACAGGTTTTTCCAGCTACAGGCCATGTCCAGGAAGGTATGCATTGAGTGTGTATATTTGTACATTAGGCTATATAGCTATATATGTGAATCAGACCTGGGTCAAATATGTATTTCAAATAATTTCAATACTACAGCTGCTCATGATTTAGCTCATGATAACAGCAGGCAGTGTTTGCACTTTTGGCACACTTCCGTTGTTTCCATTGTGCCTAGATCGAGCACACCTAAAGTCCTTTCAAATAAACTGTGAATGTGACTTTTCTATGAACTGCCTCTACTTTCAGTTATTTTAGTTCTTTACTTTCAGTTCTCCTGTTTATGTGTATAAGAAACTCGTGACAATGCTGGAGGAGGAGAGTGGAACTCATGATAATGCTGGAGGAGGAGAGTGGAACTCATGATAATGCTGAAGGAGGAGAATGGAACTCATGATAATGCTGAAGGAGGAGAATGGAACTCATGATAATGCCGAAGGAGGAGAATGGAATTCATGATAATGCTGGAGGAGGAGAATGGAACTCATGATAATGCTGAAGGAGGAGAATGGAACTCGTGATAATGCTTGAGGAGGAGAATGGAACTTGTGATAATGCTTGAGGAGGAGAATGGAACTTGTGATAATGCTGGAGGAGGAGAATGGAACTCATGATAATTATCATTTGATAACTTTGTTTATACTCTACACTTCCTCTTAAAGAGACATGCCCATGGTTAGAAAGCCTAAATACTTTTGTGTTTGAATTCATATTCGGCTTATTATTTTCATGAACTGTGCTAGATAAGGCATTGGTTACACTTCTAGCAAAGTACAATTTCCTTCCAACTAAGATAAATAGTTTAACGTCCAAGCGAAAAAGTACCAATGTCACTTTTCAGGCTCATTAACACATTGTAAATAGATACTTTTACTGTTGGATATTTGGTTAACATTTAAGATTATTTCTGTTAGAAGTGTATGTATCTACCAAATGTGTAAGTGGTTGGAAACATGCCATGTTGTCTCAAAAAGTCACACTTGTTGAACCAATATAGCCTAGCTACGCTTTGTGTTAACCACCATGGAAGTGTTCATAACCCCAGGTTGAAGAGTGAAAAGCATTTGCATTGTTGTTTGTGAGAGCAAAGCTCTTTACAATAACAAAATATATACTGTATGAGCATCATCTAGTAAAATCGTATGGAGGTAAAGGAAGGAAGATTCACACACACTGCGATTATGTTTTAGGTTTCTCACTGGAGCGTTCTCAGTCAACTAATAGGACTAAAGTATTATATTGTGTTACAAGTTGGGATTAAAATGGATTTAATTTGGATTTTTTTGTCACAGTTTTACACAAAATACTCTAATGTACCCTGTGATTCTACTACAGGTTGTAGTCCAGGTGGAAGAGGAGTGTCCCAGAGGAAAAAGGAAGGAGCAGAGGTCAAAGGTCAGACTAGAAGCTCAGCCGAGCGCTGAAGCCCAGAGGATCCTGAGGAGAGAGGTCCAGGTCTGCCAGGAGACCATTGACTCTCTGAACCTGAAGAGCAACAACAGCCTAGTGGCTCTGGAGTAGATAAAGACCAGGGTATGACTGACCTCTCCTCATTCATAGTCATCTGGAGTACAGACCAGGGTATGACTGACCTCTCTCCTCATTCGTAGTCATCTGGAGTACAGACCAGGGTATGACTGACCTCTCTCCTCATTCATAGTCATCTGGAGTACAGACCAGGGTATGACTGACCTCTCTCCTCATTCGTAGTCATCTGGAGTACAGACCAGGGTATGACTGACCTCTCTCCTCATTCATAGTCATCTGGAGTACAGACCAGGGTATGACTGACCTCTCTCCTCAAGTCATCGTCATTATGCTGTTGCCATATGCAACGATGTATTGACAAATGATGCAATAATGTTAACTTTACGTTTATAGATAGTGTATCAATCAGATACAGATCAATCTCCTTCCAGTTTAGTGTAGGCCTTGGTTTCGGCGGTTTTCTCACTGACGTATTAATGTGTGGTTACACTGACAGCACTGACAAACTGCACTGAATGTTAAACAATTTAGAGCTGTTCATAAATGGTTGAACTACATAGAAGCTATTGGCACCTTTAGAAGGCTGTGTGGATAAACCTGGTTCCATCTACATTATTTATATCTATACTTTGTTGTTATTGTTTATTAAGTCATAATTAAACCTGGTTCCATGTCTTCCAACATGAGAGGCTGAGATTGAAGATCATCCAGGCGGTGTTCTCTTCTCCTGGAGCCAAACAACCCCAGACTGAAGACAGTGATCAGACTCTTCTCCCCACTATGCAGGTACCTTTGGGGAGTAGTTTGATTTAACTTTAATTGAGCTTCATCCAGGTAAATGTTTACAGGTCAATCCATTACTAGGTAACAGAGATTTACAATAGTCCCTTATATCCAATGTCTTATGTCTGATAGTAAAACTGTTGACAGATTGATTCAAGATTTGGTGATCTTGAAGTCACACAGCAAACTACAAGCAAAAAATCTGTAAATTTACAATGTACCAGTCATAGAATAAAACGCAATATCTCTGTAGCCTATACCTTTTTATCAAAGTGCTGTGTTTACCTAGGCTTTTGGGTTTCATGTGTACAATAACTAAATATCCATCCAAGTAAATGTTTCCAGGTCAATCCATTACTGGGTAACAGAGATTTACAATAGTTCCTTATTTCCATTGTCTTATGTCTGATAGCGCAACTGTTGACAGATTGATACAAAATTTGGTGATCTTGAAGTCACACAGCAAACTAAGTTTTTACAAGCTAAAAAACAAATGTACAATGTACCAGTCATACAATCAAACTCAATATCTCTGTAGCCTATACTCTTTAACTAAAGTGTTAATCTAGGGTTTTGCAGTACAATAGTTTGTCATATATTCTTGGATCATATCATTTGTCTTAGCATTGATGACTTGATGAAGTAATATACCATACACATTTACTTATAAATATGTTTGAAATTCTTTTTACTCATAAAAACTATTCTGTAAACATATTTTTAAAACCTTGCCTTACCTTTTCAAGTTCTCACAGACAGCATTGATATTTCCTGATCTGGGGATGCCTATCAAATGGAATCAGTAATTAGTCAAACACAATGGGCTGCTTTTCCGGACAGAGATTAAGCCCTTTTCAATGGAGATTCTCCATTTTAAGTGCTTTTTAGTCCAAGGATAGGCTTAATCTATGCCTGGGAAACTGGCCCATTAAATTCAAATTTCACAACCAGAAGAGGTCACTTAGTAACACAATGTGATGAAAGATATTAATAGATTTCCAAACATACCTGTGTCAGTATTTGAGGGCCTATAAAAAAGTCAGATGTCCAATATTGTAATAAACCATGATGTTAACAAACAGTAGTAATCTAGACCATACCTGGGTTCAAATACTATTTAGGGTATTTCAATTACTTTCAAAGACATTTGGAAATAAGTATTTTGATATTTTTTATTTGAAAACACAAGTCATTGAATATTGGTCTGTATTTGGAAATACACTTAGAAAATTGTGGCATGTATTTATTAAATATATAGTATTTATACAAATATTTAAATACTCCCATGCAATTGAATCAGGTCTGTTAGGTATTTGAAATAATGTATTTGGAAATAAGTATTAGAAAATACTTTCGAATAGTAGTCTGTTTAGAGGAAAGTATTTGAAAATACACTGAACAAAAATATAAACGCAACATGTAAAGTGTTGGTCCCATGAGCTAAAATAAAAGATCCCAGACATTTTCTATACGCACAAAAAGCTTATTTCTTTCAAATTTTGTGCACAAATTTGTTTACATCCCTGTTAGTGAGCATTTCTCCTTTGCCAAGATAATCCATCCACCTGACGAGTGGCATATCAAGAAGCTGATTAAACAGCATGATCATTACACAGGTGCACCTTGTGCTGGGGACAATAAAAGGATACTCTAAATATGCAGGTTTGTCACAAAACACAATACCACAGATGTCTCAAGTTTTGAGGGAGCGTGCAATTGGCATGCTGACAGCAGGAATGTCTGCAAGATCATTTTATGTTAATTTCTCTACCATAAGCCACGTTGTTTTAGAGAATTTTGTCAATATATCATCAACACTAAGAGAAAAACATGACCTGGTGATTCTCTCTTCCCCAAGAAATCGTGTACATAAGCATTGTACTGATGTCACAACTTCCTCCGAAGCTGCCTCCTCTCCTGGTTCGGGCAGGCTTCGGCGTTCGTCATCACCGGCCTTCTAGCCACTGCCGCTCCTCATCTCATCATTCCAGTTGTTTTGTCTTGTCTATTACACACACCTGGTTCATATCCCCTCATTAGTACTTGTATAAGTGTTCCCTCTGCCCCATTGTCCTTGTGTGTGATTGTTTATTGTGAGGAGAGCGTAGCTCTGTTGAGCGCCGTGTATTTTGTATTGCCGGGATATTTTTCCCCGTGTGCCTGTTTTGCACACTGGACTGTTTGACGCATTTCTGCATAACTCTGTATTCCGGAATAAATTCTGTATTCTGTGATTTACCCTCCTGCGCCTGACTCCTTCAAATCACCCATCACAACTGAATTCACCAGCACCAGCTGCGTGCCCTGTGTTGATTCTACATTCCTTGATGAGCACAATGGTCTCAGGTAAGAGTGGTCCTTTTATTTCAGCTCATGAAATATCGGACCAACACTTTACATGTTGCGTTTATATTTTTGTTCAGTGTAGATTTAATTTATTCCCGGTACTTGACCTCCTATGTGTTCACACGCGTGCATCAAAACAAGATAAATGAAATTGAATATAAATTAACTTTCATTTTCAGTCTCATTCTGCGGTTTGATAAAAACTCACTGGAGCGCGATCAGCGTGTTCTAGGCTCTCTTACAAAGATACAATGTTTGCTTTCCAGTCTTGGTGATGTTGTAATCTGTACATTTCCCCATGCTTCTGCGCTATAACCTTTAGCCCCCTCATACTCTGCTCTCTGGGGCAGACGCTCCAAGCAGCTACTGTACCTGTATTATAACGCTAACTTACCAGTGTCATTTTTTGTGTCACGCCTGCTCCCGCTCTCGCTCCCGCTCCCGCTCCCGCCCCCTGGTGCTCGAGGACGCCAGGCTGCCCATCATTACGCAGACCTGTCACCATCGTTACGTGCATCAGCGACCAGTAATGAACAAGGACAGTGTGAGAGTGAGGCTATAGTTTTATAGCACTTTGACCATATCTTAATTGTCATCATAGCATTGATAACGTGAAGCAATAGAGCGTACATCTTTTGTCATACGGCTGAAGTTCTTGACAACTCACCATTACTTACTTCCAAAACGAACACATGCAAGACGCTGTACCTTCTTCTGTTTCATTGTACATTGCTTGGTGTTTCCTCTAACTCTGATGATGCCTAATAGAAGGAAACATATTACTCAATAAAACATTTCAAGTTCAGCCCCAAAGTAGAACAATAACAACAACCGGTCAGCTAACCTTAACACAGTGACTGTTCAAAATGAAAATATGGACTCTTTAAAATGTACATGATATCAACATACCTCTACAGCAATTACTGTCACTGGAGAAAAAGTCACTGTTGTTGGACTTTTTTTCCTCCTTAGAATTACAAATCCTATTATTATTATTATTATTATTATTATTATTAGGACTGATGCCGCAACACCAATTATGATTCCAGTTTCTATTTTTGAGGATTGTGGTCCACATTCAGAATTGGACAAATAAGTTCCTGGTCTAAGTTCTTGAAGACCTAAGGATTTACACCTGTAACACATAATATAACAGTCTGAGATACCAATCTGATAATTCAACTTTCCGTTTTATTGTAGATTTGTACTTTAGTATATTATTGTAGTCTTTATCTTACACTTTTGATTTATGTAAACATATGTGAACTTACTTGGTGTGTGGCTGGCAGGATGTTAATGATCCATTTGAATAAGTATCACCAATGCAGTCAGCACACACAGTATCTGTAGATGTTGTTCCTGCATAAATAGATGTTGAAATGTTAATTAAAAATTGCATTTAGTTTTTCCCCTACTAATTTAATTCCATTAACTGTAATGATTATTCACACTGAAGTTAACTTGACTCAATTGAATTATGACAACACAATTAGTTTTATGAGTGAGACAGAAGACCAACCTGTGTGGCTGATGTATTGACCAGGTTTACAGCTGCTGTGTCTCTGGGCTGCTCTACAACCATCCTTAGTTGGGTCTAGACAGTAGAACCCCTCCAGTGTCCCACAGACAGTGTCTGATGAAGGTCTACATGGCTGCTTTACCTTCAAACCCAAACCTATTGAGAAAACATTGTGTGTTATATCTGATGCAAAATATGAGACACATTTCATTCATACAACTGACATCCTCGTAGCATAACAGCATAGACTAACATGTCAGTGTTTGTGTCAGGGTTTCAGTGCAGACACATAGGACCACTCTTACCTGGATCACAGTTGGTACACACTTTGCATTTTATGAGACCATTGGGCTCATCAAGGAATGTAGAATCAACACAGGGCACACAGCTGGTGCTGGTGAATTCAGTACAATGCTTATAAACACGATTTCCTGCAGAAGAGAGAATCACAATGTCATGTTTTTCTGTTGGTGTTGATGATGTATTAACGTCTGGTGATTCATATGATGTAAAGAGACGGTCCTTACCTGGTGAACACATGGGACAACATTCATCCCCTATTCTGTACTCGGCTCTACCACATGCAATACAGGATCCAATGCTTTCAAGCACCAATATAATATTTATCTGGAAGTAGAGAAAATATACACTAATCACTCAAATTGAAACTGATGTGTATTCATAAAACTTACAGAACTAGTTAGGAAAATTCTAACAAATATTCACAATTCAAATATAATGTAATTATGTAGGACCATTTTAAACTGCCTTTTGTAAATGTGGTGGCGTACTGTGAATTGAGCATACTATGAATTGAGCGTACTGTGAATTGAGCATACTGTGAATTGAGCATACTGTGAATTGAGCATACTGTGAATTGAGCATACTGTGAATTGAGCATGCTGTTTGGTGCCAGGAATATATGTTGCGTGAAAAGAGAGCCTCATACAAACCATCCTGATCTCGCAAGTTTACATTCTGTTTCGCGGCATACGAGGCTAGTAAAAACATGCCAAGCCACAAAATGTGCAAATCAGAAATGTTTCACTTACAGTCCATATCAAGGTTTCAAACTGTGCCATGGTTCCTCAATCCTCTCCAACTCACTGGAAGACCCACACACTGGATTTATGAAGTTCTTAGGAGTTTTGAAGTATCGAGATGAACTGACCTGTACAATTAATGTATTTTAGTATGTATGTACTGTATAGTAAGAATAGCTAAATTATATTCTGCTTAAATATTGCATACACTGCCCAGTTAATAAATACAATATAGTAATGTACGTTGGCTGGCCACCCTGAGTTATCAGTCACCACCATCAACGTGAATAAAACTGAACTAAATCATAAAAATATATAATGACCTTTCACTTAGTAAATTATGATATCTTGCTGAATTGAATCACTGAAAAAAACTGTGATAAGCTATTTATCAACTTTGAGAATTATGAAACAGAAATTGGAAAATGATTATTAGCGAATGGTGCCCTCTTGTGGTGACGTAGCCTTGTACATGGAGCAATGTCCGTTCTACCAAAGACAGTACAGTATGAAGACAGACTAAAACTGCTTCACCAATAGAAATCCTCGATCACACTTGTAGGCGATGTCATGGCTACGTTGGCTCGCTAAGCGCATGCGTAGAAACACGTAATCGGGTCTTATGGTCATCTCGGTTTGCACATGCACCGAACTGCGCATGTGCAAACCGTCAACTCAAAAGGCACCCCTTCGATATAAAGTTGTTTTTGACGAAAATGAAAACGTGTCAGTTTGTCACTTTCACGACTACTTAAGACATTGGCTCCAATCTAGGTTGTGCCTTTAGTTTTCGAGAAAATGTACAACTAAGGAGGAATTTATCAATTCTCTAATTGATTTCTCAAACCCCAAACCCTGGCCTGGGGCCTCATTTATAAACCGTGCATATGTACAAAATAGACCCCAAAACATGCGTGTGCCAGTTTTCCCGCAAAAGTTGGCATTTATAAAAACTGAACTTGACATGAAAATGTGCTCATCTTCCTGCAAACTAGACAATGCCTACGCAAAGTTTCTAGTGGTTGAAGTATAGTTTGGAAACAGGCAAGTAGACTAGTATTTTGTACAAATGGGGGATATGATGGACAGGCTTATTCATAACAATAAACAGCTTAATAACGAGATGCAATCATTTGCCATTAGTGAGAAGAGAGGAAATCTACTTTGCATTTAAAGATACCGTAATTTTCGGACTATAAGCCGCGCCTTTTTTCCCATTTTTCGACCCTGCGGCTTATATAACGGTATATAAATCTATGGATTTTTACAGCTAACGGCCACTAGAAGACCTCCTAAATCTATGGATTTGACAGGTTACAGTCCACCAACTTTAACTCTATGGGCTCTATGACCGGTCCGCGCCCCCCACCTTTAAGCGGCGGGCTCCAGCAGGAAAAGCTGGAGGACGGAAAAGAGTGAGACAGGTAGCGCGCAAAAGTAAAAGTGGAACCGAGAGTGGTACGAGAGACAGAACGAGAGCAAGACAGACATTACGAGAGCGAGACAGTTTGTCTCTTTCCCGACAATCCCCTCTGTGCACAAACCCTTACATAAGGTAATTAAACATTAAAACACCTGCGGCTTATAGTCCAGTGCGGCTTATATATGTACACATCATTCAATATCATTCAATTTAGCTGCTGCGGCTTATACTCCGGTGCGCCTTATAGTGCGGAAAATACGGTAATTACTAATAGGCATCTAAATCCCAGAACCACACAGGGGGACCTAGTGAATGACCTGCAGAGAGCTGGGACCAAAGTAACAAAGCCTACCATCAGTAACACACTACGCCGCCAGGGACTCAAATCCTGCAGTGGCAGACGTGTCCCCCTGCTTAAGCCAGTACATGTCTAGGCCCGTCTGAAGTTTGCTAGAGTGCATTTGGATGATCTAGAAGAGGATTGGGAGAATGTCATATGGTCAGATGAAACCAAAATATAACTTTTTGGTAAAAACTCAACTCGTCGTGTTTGGAGGACAAAGAATGCTGAGTTGCATCCAAAGAACACCATACCTACTGTGAAGCATGGGGGTGGAAACATCATGCTTTGGGGCTGTTTTTCTGCAAAGGGACCAGGACGACTGATCCGTGTAAAGGAAAGAGTGAATGGGGCCATGTATCGTGAGATTTTGAGTGAAAACCTCCTTCCATCAGCAAGGGCATTGAAGATGAAACGTGGCTGGGTCTTTCAGCATGACAATGATCCCAAACACACCGCCCGGGCAACGAAGGAGTGGCTTCGTAAGAAGCATTTCAAGGTCCTGGAGTGGCCTAGCCAGTCTCCAGATCTCAACCCCATAGAAAATCTTTGGAGGGTGTTGAAAGTCTGTGTTGCCCAGCGACAGCCCCAAAAAATCACTGCTCTAGAGGAGATCTGCATGGAGGAATGGGCCAAAATACCAGCAACAGTGTGTGAAAACCTTGTGAAGACTTACAGAAAATGTTTGACCTGTGTCATTGCCAACAAAGGGTATATAACAAAGTATTGAGAAACTTTTGTTATTGACCAAATACTTATTTTCCACCATAATTTGCAAATAAATTCATTACAAATCCTACAATGTGATTTTCTGGATTTTTCTTTCTCATTTTGTCTGTCATAGTTGACGTGTACCTATGATGAAAATTACAGGCCTCTCTCATCTTTTTAAGTGGGAGAACTTGCACAATTGGTGGCTGACTAAATACTTTTTTCCCCCCACTGTACAGGCCCGTCTGAAGTTTGCCAATGAACATATGAATGATTCAGAGGAGAACTGGGTGAAAGTGTTGTGGTCAGATGAGACCAAAATTGAGCTCTTTGGCATCAACTCAACTCGCCGTGTTTGGAGGAGGAGGAATGCTGCCTATGACCCCAAGAACACCATCCCCACCGTCAAACATGGAGGTGGAAACATTATGCTTTGGGGGTGTTTTTCTGCTAAGGGGACAGGACAACTTCACCGCATCAAAGGGATGATGGACGGGGCCATATACCATCAAATCTTGGGTGAGAACCCCCTTCCCTCAGCCAGGGCATTGAAAATGGGTCGTGGATGGGTATTCCAGCATGACAATGACCCAAAACACACGGCCAAGGCAACAAAGGAGTGGCTCAAGAAGAAGCACAATAAGGTCCTGGAGTGGCCTAGCCAGTGTCCAGACCTTAATCCCATAGAAAATCTGTGGAGGGAGCTGAAGGTTCGAGTTGCCAAACGTCAGCCTCGAAACCTTAATGACTTGGAGAAGATCTGCAAAGAGGAGTGGAACAAAATCCCTCCTGAGATGTGTGCAAACCTGGTGGCCAACTACAAGAAACGTCTGACCTCTGTGATTGCCAACAAGGGTTTTGCCACCAAGTGCTAAATCATGTTTTGCAGAGGGGTCAAATACTTATTTCCCTAATTAAAATGCAAATCAATTCATAACATTTTTGACATTCGTTTTTCTGGATTTTGTTGTTGTTATTCTGTCTCTCACTGTTCAAATAAACCTACCATTAAAATTATAGACTGATCATGTCTTTGTCAGTGGGCAAACTTACAAAATCAGTAGGGGATCAAATACTTTTTTCCCCCTCACTGTATATATATATATATATATACACACACACTGCTCAAAAAAATAAAGGGAACCCTAAAATAACACATCCTAGATCTGAATGAATGAAATAATCTTATTAAATACTTTTTTCTTTACATAGTTGAATGTGCTGACAACAAAATCACACAAAAATTATCAATGGAAATCAAATGTATCAACCCATGGAGGTCTGGATTTGGAGTCACCCTCAAAATTAAAGTGGAAAACCACACTACAGGCTGATCCAACTTTGATGTAATGTCCTTAAAAACAAGTCAAAATGAGGCTCAGTAGTGTGTGTGGCCTCCACGTGCCTGTATGACCTCCCTACAACGCCTGGGCATGCTCCTGATGAGGTGGCGGATGGTCTCCTGAGGGATCTCCTCCCAGACCTGGACTAAAGCATCCGCCAACTCCTGGACAGTCTGTGGTGCAACGTGGCGTTGGTGGATGGAGCGAGACATGATGTCCCAGATGTGCTCAATTGGATTCAGGTCTGGGGAACGGGCGGGCCAGTCCATAGCATCAATGCCTTCCTCTTGCAGGAACTGCTGACACACTCCAGCCACATGAGGTCTAGCATTGTCTTGCATTAGGAGGAACCCAGGGCCAACCGCACCAGCATATGGTCTCACAAGGGGTCTGAGGATCTCATCTCGGTACCTAATGGCAGTCAGGCTACCTCTGGCGAGCACATGGAGGGCTGTGCGGCCCCCCAAAGAAATGCCACCCCACACCATGACTGACCCACCGCCAAACCGGTCATGCTGGAGGATGTTGCAGGCAGCAGAACGTTCTCCACGGCATCTCCAGACTCTGTCACGTCTGTCACGTGCTCAGTGTGAACCTGCTTTCATCTGTGAAGAGCACAGGGCGCCAGTGGCGAATTTGCCAATCTTGGTGTTCTCTGGCAAATGCCAAACGTCCTGCAGTAAGCACAACACACACCTGTGGACGTCGGGCCCTCATACCACCCTCATGGAGTCTGTACTGACCGTTTGAGCAGACACATGCACATTTGTGGCCTGCTGGAGGTCATTTTGCAGGGCTCTGGCAGTGCTCCTCCTGCTCCTCCTTGCACAAAGGCGGAGGTAGCGGTCCTGCTGCTGGGTTGTTGCCCTCCTACGGCCTCCTCCACGTCTCCTGATGTACTGGCCTGTCTCCTGGTAGCGCCTCCATGCTCTGGACACTACACTGACAGACACAGCAAACCTTCTTGCCACAGCTCGCATTGATGTGCCATCCTGGATGAGCTGCACTACCTGAGCCACTTGTGTGGGTTGTAGACTCCGTCTCATGCTACCACTAGAGTGAAAACACCGCCAGCATTCAAAAGTGACCAAAACATCAGCCAGGAAGCATAGGAACTGAGAAGTGGTCTGTGGTCACCACCTGCAGAACCACTCTTTTATTGGGGGTGTCTTGCTAATTGCCTATAATTTCCACCTGTTGTCTATTCCATTTGCACAACAGCATGTGACATTTATTGTCAATCAGTGTTGCTTCCTAAGTGGACAGTTTGATTTCACAGAAGTGTGATTGACTTGGAGTTACATTGTGTTGTTTAAGTGTTCCCTTTATTTTTTTGAGCAGTGTATATATAAAACACTGGGATATAACCCAAACAAAAGAGCGAGGCGTAACCTCTACACAATACACAGGACGAGACCCGTAAACAACTAGAGCACAATACACGGTACTCAAGAGACCAACGGACATGGGACAATAGTCGACAAGGACAATGGGTAACTGAGGGCACATACTAACCAGGGGAAATGGGAACCAGCTGTGTGTAATGAGACAAGACAGTCCGGGGTTGGTGGTAATGATCCATGTCAGTGACGCCTAGAAAGCCGGTGACGTAGACCTGGTGAATGGAATGAGCAGCAGTACCGGGGAGATCCGTGACATTTCCACAGCCACCCCGGAATTTGGTTAAATTCCACACTCCTCAAAAGGCTCATCCCCCACGTCCTCTGTCATCTCGGAGAGAGTATTTATCCGGGCAACTGGCTTCGGAAAGTATTCACCCTTGAGATGTTTCTACAACTTGATTGGAGTCCACCTGTGGTAAATTCAATTGATTGGACATGATTTGGAAAGGCGACATGGTTCCAGTAATGCCTGGCGATAACCAAACTCTGCATTCCACAGTAAGAACATCATACCAAAGGTCAAGCATGGTGGTGGTGGTGTGATGGTTTGGGGATGCTTTGCTGCCTCAGGACCTGGACGACTTGCCTTAATAGAAGGAACCATGAATTCTGCTCTGTAGCAGAGAATTCTACAGGAGAATGTCAGGCCATCCGTCTGTGAGCTGAAGCGCAGCTGGGTCATGCAGCAAGACAATGATCCAAAACACACAATCAAGTCTACATGAAAATTGCTAAAAAGCAACAAATTGGAAGTTTTGGAATGGCCTAGTCAAAGTCCAGACCTAATCCCAATTGAGATGTTGTGGCAGGACTTGAAACAAGCAGTTCATGCTTGAAAACCCACACGTCACTGAGTTAAAGCAGTTCTGCATGGAAGAGTGGGCCAAAATTCCTCCACAGCGACGTGAGAGACTGATCAACAACTACAGGAAGCATTTGGTTGGAGTCATTGCAGCTAAAGGTGGCACAACCAGTTATTGAGTGTAAGGGGGCAATTACTTTTTCACACAGGGGAATTGGGTGTTGCATAACTTTGTTCATGAAATAAATATGTAATTGTTGTGTTATTTGTTCACTTATGTTCCCTTTATCTAATATTAGGTTTTGGTTGAAGATCTGATAACATTCAGTATCACAAATATGCAAAAGTAAAGAAAATTAGAAAGGGGGCAAATACTTTTTCATAGCACTGTAAATAATAGCAAATGATCGCATCTTTTTATTAACCTGTTTATTGTTATGAATAAGCCTGTCCATCATATCCCCCATTTGCACAAAATACTAGTCTACTTGCTGGTTTTCAAACTATACTTCAACCACTAGAAACTGTGCCTACGGATGGTCTAAAGTTTGCGAGAAGGTGAGTACATTTTCACTTCAAGTTCCGTTTTTTAAAATGGCAACTTTTGCGTGAAAACTGGCGCAAGCATGTTTTGGAGTCTAGTCTGTACATATACACGGTTTATAAATGAGGCCCCAGGTTTGTTTGCTCTGTTTCACAAGCGTTCTCGGAAATCTTGCAATGTTCCGCGTCTGGATTTAGAAACTCTGTGGTTCTACCCCCACAGCAGCGCAAAGAACAAACAGTACAGCCAGGCAAAGTCTGGGCTGCTGACTGGTGATCATGTGATGTTGTGTTCCTTATATTATTTTGCAGTGGAGGAAAAAGTACTCAATTGTCATACTTGAGTCAAAGTAAAAGATACTGTCGTATCTGAAGATTATGCCTTTGTTAAATGTTTTTCATGACGAAATGGAATGTTGGTTATGTTAGTATCACAAGACAATGGTTAGTATAATGTAACATATAATAGACAGGAAGTGTATTGTAAACTGGCCAGCAGAGGGAGCCCATCTTGTTGCATTGGTTATAAATAGGGGTACACGAAGAAGATAGGACAGAGCAGACATTAGAATTGGACACCACTGCTCTCCGGACTACGCGTGTCTGTAAACTCATGCTGAAGCTTGTGGTCTGAATAAACCTTATGATCAATGTTCAGTATGAGCAGACTCCTTTTGTTGACAGCAATAATTGCCACCATTCATCATATACGACAGAATGGCGAGCTTGCCAGGAGGGATGATGCAATCCTTCTTTGCTGCATTTGGAGTCGCCAAGCTAACTCAAGCTAACTTCGGTCTGGAGTCATGACCCGACCAAACACAGCTAAGTTGTTGGTTTTGTTACTGCTTGTGTACACTGGAGGAATGTACCCTTATGACCGTGCCTCAGGTGGTGTTTTTGCTGATGACTGGGGTCTGGCTAATCATTATACAAATTTTAAAAATTGTTTATAGAGATGTGTTGCTTGAATAGTAAGTCAAGAACAGTCGGGGCCAAGATATGTATACAATTTTAGAGCATTGCAGGTTTAGATAAGCCCTCGTGACGAGGCGACCACAGGGTGGGCCAAAATCCTGGACATGCGTTATGAGTGTTCAGGTTCAGTCTGGGACTGGGGGTTGGTGGGACATTTCTTGGGGATGGCTTACTCAACTTCTGTTCGACGGGATAGTTGCATTGGGGGGGATCGCTCACTGAAATAGCCATACCCACGGCAGAATAAATTTAGGGCAAACGAAACAGTAATCAATTAAAGGAACGCAATGCTGGGTTTTGTTACATGTTGTAGGCCGCAGTTAGCGAAAGGCTAATGCTAAAGGCTAATTGTGTTGCGTGCTACATGATAATCTCAACCTTAGAGGTTCACTGCGATGGATTCAAGCCTCTTAAACTTGTTTGTATGTGGTGGAACTGAAAGTTTTACGCAAATGTGAGCTCTGTTATGTGTAATTGTGTGAGTATAACGTATAAAATAGTGACGCTGTAGCGTAATGCTATCGGTCTATTGTGTGGGAAGCATGGGCTTAAGGGGATGTGCGCATGCGTGTGATTTTACGGGGCTAAAACTACAACATGTGTTTATGTGCTAAGCCTACAAAGCACGGCATTATGGGTAAGGGTCATAGGTCCCCCCAAGGGACAATAGTCACAGAATAGAGAGATTTTGGGGAAAAATCTCCTAGGTGTTAAACGGCTGTTGTTCGAACGTGAAACTATTTGGCGAGATGTAGTAAAGTTATAAATCAAATATATGTTGACGGAGTATAATTAATTAAGGTAAAAGACGATTAAAATTAAATGAAATGTTTTGGAGCGATCTATTTAATAAATGTATGGGCATGTGTTTAATTTTGCGACATTACACTACAGAACGGGGGAGTTGGAGTTTATGGCATGAGATTAGGGAACGTTTTGTTTTACGGCACTAGACGGCATCACGATGGGATGCTGCAACTCAAGCATGAGGTTAAATGATATTTGCGCATGCGTGGAATTCTGTAAAACAACACATTGGTTAAACTGCAGGGGGAGACAGAGGAACACAGACGACGGAACAAATACGCATAAAGAGATTTTAACACGATGATTCTAGTTTAAACTGCGATTGGTTAAAGATGAAACTTGTTTTGTAGCCTATTGAATTTATAAATTAAATATAGGATAATGGATTATAATAGATTGAATTAAATAATTAAATGACGGATTAAAAGCAAAATGTTTTTGGGCGATCTATAATTAGTCCTGAGTTTAGTCTTAGAGTGAATAATGTAGAACGAATGAATTTTGAATGGTTGGAAATACTCAGTGATGGCATGAACTACTAAAAGCTGTTCTTGTGTCTTTGTCCCTTGTCATGAGAGACAGGAGAGAGGGGGAGCGAGGAGATACAGGAAGTGATCACGTCACGTGGCAGAGGATCAAGTCAAAAAGGTTTTGGTACTGATTATGGTTACAAAATCTTTCCCTAACAGGATATGTGATGTTATGACAATTTTACATAGACTTGGCAAATACTATTTCATTAAAAATTGCATTTTGGAGGCTATGTGCATCACTGGGGTTTAATTACAGATGTGTTGGGAATCCAGGATGGATTGAGGAGTCTTCTGTAAATTTATGATAATTAGAGCTAATAGAGCAAGGGGTTATGGGAATTGGAGTATTGAAGGGTTGTAAGGTTAGAAGGCTTTGTTTATGGGTATTTTAGTCTGAAGATGACTAACTTGCATTTACTTGCATTTGATGGGTTGTGGTAATATACTCAACACTAATGGATAAATTGGTGACATAGGAATAAAATTGGGTTTAATTATTCAGGATGGTTAATGGATTTGTTTAGGTTATATTAAGAATTACAGGGGGGGAAGCCTATATAACTTATATAGTCTAAAATAGGATAGTTCACAATAAAGGAATTTAAAAGGGCTTGATATAGGGGAAAATTGATTAAAATAGTCATTTTTTAATCAAAGTAATCAAAGTAGGGTTAGAGTAGTGTTAGGAGAGACTAATGGCAGAAGTTAGTACACCTTTCTCACATACGGATTCAGCAGAAAGACATCATCCAGCAGGGTGATTATGGCATCAGAGATGAAGACGAATACGAGCAGAAACAACGATGAAGATGAATCCAGAAGACGGAAGGAAAACCGGGATGTCTGGGAACTTAAGGAGATGAGGAGGATGAAGAGGAGAGTGATGGATGAGAGGCCATGGGTGGAGGTGACTCTGTGACCAGAAGGAAGTGGCAAGAGAGGAAAGAAGGATACTGGAGACTTGATCTCTGATGAAAGTTGAACGAAGAAGGAGACAAGAGATTCGAGTTCTGATGAAGAAAGTGATGAAGATTTGGAGATGAAAGGTGTTGTATGTTCAAGAGGATTTTATCCTACAATGACTGGCAGAGAAGAAATAGGAGATATAGACCGAGGCGTATCAGGCCTGGAGGAAGAGACGACTTTGGGAGAGGTAAGGGAGCTAAAAGGAACAGCTCGAGACGCTGAAGATACAGAAGAGACAAGGAGAAAACCTGCGGAGAACATTTTTAATCCCAAGAATTGGAGGAGAAGAAGAATACATTGAGGCAAAGATGCTGAAGAAAAGTAAGAAGATGATGGAAGACGATATTTCGAGGACAGAACTTGAAATATAAGCTTTTGAAGAATCCTGATATGTCAACAACAAAGAACAGGACGAAGAAACTCTGAGAAGTCAATCATACAACTGGTGGAGAAGAGAAGCTTGTGTGATGAAGAATCAGGGTGAACCAAATCAACAATCACTGTTACAGCTTCAACGGAACAATATCAAAGGCAATTGTACCAGCCAAGGGGGGACCAGATGTTCCATATCGACCGCCAGTTTCTGGACAGACACAGAATTGGAGAGGGAGAAGAACAAAGAAGAAGGAGGAATATTTCAGCTACACTTTCAGCAACTTTCAGAAGACTGGTATAATTATGGACAGATTGGGTACTTTACCTGTTCATGCAACAAGTTAGGAGGAAGAACAGAGAACCTTTTTAAGGAAGATACAGGGGCAATTCAAGATCACCTGTTAGTGTCTAGAATATCCGGAAGGGGGGTATCAGCTGAGAGCATCGATTAGAGAAGAAGAGAAAATAGCCAACAATTGAAGTAAAAACAACTGACCATTAGAAGTGATAGTGAATAGGGGAAAACTTATCTGGGTTTAGGCCTAAAGAGGTTAAACATATCACTAATTGATAACGAATTAGGATAGGGATTTGAGGTAGTAAAACAGTTAATCAAAATAGACATACTAATATTAGAAGATACTGTTATTGCAGTGTTGGGAAGAGAATTGAATTGTACAATAAGATGTACACTAGACTGTCTAAGACAATCTGTCTGAAAACTTAATAGGGGTGACTGTTATTTTGGGTTATATTCTTACACTAAGAGATTTGAGGTTAGGCTAAAAGGTGTTTAGTCGGTTTTGCCAAGTCTGTGTAAAGGAGTCAGGAGCAGGTGGGGAATTCCCAATCACATATTCTAAAAATTTGGTGGTAAGAGATTTTGTCAATAAATCAGGGGAAAAGGTTTTAAATGTTATGAGAGAAAAGATTAGATTAAAATAAGTTAGGAGAACTAGGGGTGAAGGAACTCTGAGACAGTGAGCTAAGTTTCAAAGTTAGTAGTAAGACAGAGAGAGAACAGTGAGGAAGGACATTTTAAAGTTTAGTGGGAAGATATGGTAGGAGTTTAAATAGATTAGGAGCAGATGCATTGAGAAAGTATGTGTTGCTGAATGATTTGAGGGTGATTGAGTATCTATATTTACAGTTTCCAGCAGGGAGATCAAGGTCATTATAGGTGTACTTTGTGTAATCAAAAGTTTGAAAGTCAGGGATTTAGAGATAGGACTGAGATTTGGGGAAAAAGTGACACTAGTGGTGATGGATGGAAGTACAAGGAAAGAGTTCAAAGTTTTAGGGGAAAACTGGGGGGAAACTAGGAGTAAATAAGGACATTAACACTTCAGTCTATTAGAACAACAGAGAGAAGCAATTTAACTCTTTCAACATTGATAGGTATTAAAGTCATAAACATATCGCATTTGATTATAAGGGAACCAATACAGCACCAATTTTAGGGGGAAAACACTTATTAGGGTTTAGGATGGGGACGTTTCTCTCATATGGAGAGATAATTATGGAGAATAAGTGTTGTTATCAGGACCAGGAGTAAAAGGAGGTATAGTTTAGAAGAGGGTTAGGAGTGACTGTTCCCTTATTTTGCGTAAGGTTACAGATAAAGATCAGGGAGAATATGTGTACTTATCTAGTGAAAGCATAGAAATTTGTTCCGGTTAAGAATTATTGGTTAAAGGGCTATGTAATTTGTAAGGTGATGCTTATAATGGAAGATTTGAAGTCTGTAAAACTTTCCACAGTCACAGAGGGAGTTAAGGATAAGTTTATTACAGTAGTCACTCCAATAGGGAATAATCGAATAGGATGTTGGTAGTTTCCCACTAGAGGGAATTAAGGGTTTTAATTCATCAACTAAATCAACAACGTTAATGGTAACTTTGGGAAGGGATTAATGATACGATGGTAATAGCAAATGTAGGAAGGATGACAACAACTTTTCTGAAATTAAAGGAGGCAGCAAGAGAGACTCAGGGGTTTAGGTTACTACGAATAGGGTTAAAAAGTAGAGCAGATAGTAGTAGAGAGCAATATAGGTTAATCTGAAATGGAGAAGAGAGATTCATCATGGAAGCTGCAGGATGGGGTCTTTTGATTTTGATGACAGAGGGGGGGGGCATCTGATCAGTGCTGCTCGTTCCTCTGTTGTGAAAATTAGAGATAGATTAACTCATTCGGTAAGAATCAGTGAGGAATCTTGAGGGTTGATGTCTGTTGGGGATGCCAGCCCAAGACGTGTTGGACGGTCGCGCGGCCTCTAGCGGGTCTGGGTCAGGGTTATGCTTTGTCATGACTGTGGTATCGGCAACAGTCATTGACAGATAAAATAATGTAGTTGTCAGAACAGTAGGGTTTAAGTGTTCTTGGGTAAATGAATTATCCTATGGGAATTGTTAGATGGAAAGTAAGGTCAGGTAACAATGGAAACCTGAAGTATTCAGGTGAAACATTGAGGGCTAAAAGTTATTGTTGTTATAATAAAACATATGAGGTAAGGGGTATGTTTATGGGAATATTATATTGGGATGTTATATGATAACTTTGGATAAGCATTAACATAAGGTTAGAGATGACAAATATAATGTAATTTTTTATATATCAGGTAGTAAGAAAAGCAGGACTTTGATGGTTAAATGATTAGCTTTTGACTGACAATGTGACTATGGGGAATCTTAGAGATATTTAGGGGGTTTGGGGTGATAAAGCATCTATATTCTTACATTAGGGATGGACAGGATTTGGTTACATGTCAACATTGAAGCTTCCATATGAGGCTTTTACCATTAAAAGAGAGTTAGCACCGAACACAGCTAAATCTAGGGTTAAAAGGGTGACATGGCTACATGTCATAGTCTTCAAGCCTACCATTGGAGAATGAGTCTAAGGGAGAAGGGGGGACCTCTTCCATGATATGGTGTAACATTTGAGAGATCTGATAGGATTTGGGTGCAAAATCAGTTAGGCCAGTAGGGGCAGTGATGGGTCAGATTTTAGTTTCAGCTTTGATAACACTGTGTAAGATGTTTGTACTGACTTTTGAGAAAGTTATGAGATTGAGATAGGTTGGAGAAGTGGTGCCTGGAGACAACACTCAGATGCCGGTGTTGACTGTTCCTGATCTGGATAAAGATTGACAAGTGGAACTGATGGATAAATATCCTTTTTGATTATTTGATCATTTTATTTTTATTGTTTCAAGGAAAACATTTTTTTTAGTATGATTTTAGTATGATTTATGAATCAAGGGGGGGATAGGTTAATGTGATTCATGCATCATTTATGTATCATTTTTTAAAATTCTTAGGTGAAATGGAGGTTTAATTTGAAAGTGGTTGTTTTGCAAAGGATACTGTTTGGTCGTTTATTTTCTTGTCATTCCAGAAGCATTTGGGAGAACATGTGGAGATTGGAATACTCAAACAAAGACAATATGAAGGGAGAATATGACTGGAGGAGATGAAACAAGGAGGGTGTGGCTGATTCCATCATCAACAAGTCCATTGGAAGAGGACACTACAGGGAGATGAAGTGTAGTGGACTACATTCCAGTGTCTGCAATGAAATATAGACATATTTGATGTGTAATACATAATTGTGTCATATTCTTAGGTATTGATTTTAGTAGAATGATGTTTGATGTTATTGAATGCAGATGAGGATCTTAGATGCTTTTGTTTATTTCGGTGAATGTTTAGGGACAGAGAAGGTCTAGGAAGGGAGAGATTCATTGTACGATTCGATGGGTTGACCAGCCGTACAATGGATATTTATGGATAGGATTTAGTTTACATGTGTATTTAATTACATCATAGTTTCAAATGCATTTACATGGTTAATGAGGTTATCTGGAGTACCGACGGTGGTTGCCTGGGGCAGAGGGACCGTGAGAGAATTTTACTGTCTTGATTGATATGGATGGATGGCTGCTGGACAGTTTTTCGCTCTTACACTCCATAGAGATTTCTTCATATGTCATAGTAATGTATTCACACTTCATAAACAGGTATTTCATAGAAAGGTATTTACACTCTAGAGGAGAATGTGTTTGGTTTAATGTTAAAGATACTCAAGGAGATAAATGGTTAATAGTCATAATCTTATTCTGTTTGTTTTCGAGACGTTTATTTCGTCTCGAAAGGGGGGAATGTCGTATCTGAAGATTATGCCTTTGTTAAATGTTTTTCATGACGAAATGGAATGTTGGTTATGTTAGTATCACAAGACAATGGTTAGTATAATGTAACATATAATAGACAGGAAGTGTATTGTAAACTGGCCAGCAGAGGGAGCCCATCTTGTTGCATTGGTTATAAATAGGGGTACACGAAGAAGATAGGACAGAGCAGACATTAGAATTGGACACCACTGCTCTCCGGACCACGCGTGTCTGTAAACTCATGCTGAAGCTTGTGGTCTGAATAAACCTTATGATCAATGTTCAGTATGAGCAGACTCCTTTTGTTGACAGCAATAATTGCCACCATTCATCATATACGACAATACCTTTATAGAAAATGACTCAAGTAAAAGTGAAAGTCACCCAGTGAAATACTACTTGAGTAAAAGTCGAAAAGTATGTGGTTTTAAATATACTTAAGTATTAAAAGTAAATGGAATTGCTAAAATATACTTAAGTATCAAAAGTAAAAGTATAAATAATTTAGAATTCC
Organism: Coregonus clupeaformis; assembly: GCF_020615455.1. NCBI lineage: Eukaryota > Metazoa > Chordata > Actinopteri > Salmoniformes > Salmonidae > Coregonus > Coregonus clupeaformis. Next base: position 51,837,439 of record NC_059215.1, read on the forward strand.
TTATATTAAGGAAACCAGACGGCACCATTTTCTTGTTTTCTTTTATTGCGGATAGCCAGGGGCACACTCCAACACTCAGACATAATTTACAAACGAATGTATGGAGTAAAAAGTACATTATTTTCTTTAGGAATGTAGTGAAGTAAAAGTTGTGAACCATAAAAATAGTAAAGTAAAGATACCCCCAAAAACGACATAAGTAGTACTTTAAAGTATTTTAACATAAGTACTTTACACTGCTGTTAGTCATTTTTTTAAGTTACAAAAAAGCAAGCTTTAAATAATAATGACAAGGCGATAGCTTTTGATATTTCAAGAAAAGTGTAAATTCGAGTGACTTCAGTAGCGCAATTTCAAATAAAAACCGAGTTACGGGAGTCACCTGAGGCAGAACAGACATTGAAAACAAAAGGGAGAGAACAACCGTGCGTGGGTCTGCCTATTCGTTGTAGTAAAATTACACAATCATTCATCAAGATGAAAAGATGTCAGTCTTAAAGTTAGGCTACATCACGGAACATGTAAAGTAGGCTATTTCTACGTAAACACATTTATCTTACCCCAGTGTAGGCCCCTGGACTAACTTTACTTTCACGATCAGCGTCTTGCCAGGAACAAAACATTTAATTTCCGGAATTTTCAAAATAAAAGCCCCCCCACGTAATAATACAAACGTGTCAATAACCTGTATTTATTCATTACAAATAATTGTCTAAACATAAACAATGATTAATATTTTTTCACATTTAAGTGACATTTGCAATAAATGTGGGTTTTAAAACATGTTCCAAGGTCAAATAAATCCCCCAATGCAAATCACTGTGTATGAAATACATATTGGCTTACAGAGCAAAAACTATTTTAGGTGCTGCAGTAAACAATTGTTGGGAATACTCAGTAGGGTTTGTAGAATGTACATTGAACAAAAATATAAACTCAACATGCAACAATTTCTAAGATTTTACTGAGTTACAGTTCATATAAGGAAATCAGTCAATTGAAATCAATTCATTAGGCTCTAATGTATGGATTTCACATGACTGAGAATACAGATATGCATCTGTTGGTCACAGATACCTTTAAAAAAGTAGGGGCGTGGATCAGAAAACCAGTCAGTATCTGGTGTGACCACCATTTGCCTCATGCAGTGCAACACATACCCTTCGCATAGAGTTGATCAGGCTGTTGATTGTGGCCTGTGGAATGTTGTCTCACTCCTCTTCAATGGCTGTGCGAAGTTGCTGGATATTGGCTGGAACTGGAACACGCTGTCATACACGTCGATCCAGAGCTTCCCAAACATGGGTGACATGTCAATGGGTGACATGTCTGGTGAGTGTGCAGGCCATGGAAGAACATGGACATTTTCATCTTCCAGGAATTGTGTACAGATCCTTGCGACATGGGGCCATGCATTATCATGCTGAAACATGAGGTGATGGCGGCGAATGTCACGTGACAATGGGCCTCAGGATCTCGTCATGGTATCTGTGCATTAAAATTGCAATCGATAAAATGCAATTGTGTTCGTTGTCCTTAGCTTATGCCTGCCCATAGCATAACCCCCCCCGCCACCATGGGGCACTCTGTTCACAACGTTGACATCAGCAAACCGCTCGCCCACACGAGCCATCTGCCCGGTACAGTTGAAACTGGGATTCATCCGTGAAGAGCACACTTCTCCATTTTGCCAGTGGCTATCGAAGGTGAGCATTTGCCCACTGAAGTCGGTTACGAAGCCGAACTGCAGTCAGGTCAAGACACTGGTGAGGATGACGAGCACGGAGATGAGCTTCCCTGAGACGGTTTCTGACAGTTTGTGCAGAAATTCTTCGGTTGTGCAAACCCACAGTCTCATCAGCTGTCCAGGTGGCTGGTCTCAGACGATCCCGCAGGTGAAGAAGCTGGATGAGGAGGTCCTAGGCTGGCGTGGTTACATGTGGTCTGCGGTTGTGAGGACGGTTGGATGTACTGTCAAATTCTCTAAAACGACGTTGGTAGAGAAATGAACATTCAATTCTTTAGCAACAGCTCTGGTGGATATTACTGCAGTCAGCATGCCAATTGCATGCTCCCTCAAAACTTGAGACATCTGTGGCATTGTGTTGTGTGACAAAACTTTACATTTTAGAGTGGCCTTTAATTGTCCCCAGCACAACGTGCACCTGTGTAATGATCATGCAGTTTAATCAGCTTCTTGATATGCCACACTTTGGCAAAGGAAAAAAATGCTCACTAACAGGGATGTAAACAAATGTCTGCACAAAATTTGAGAGAAATAAGCTTTTTGTGCATAAGGAACATTCTGGGGGGGAGGGGGGTTATTCATTAACATACCTCTGTAGGGCTTTGTGTCTCTTGAAAAGTCCTCTCTGGAAAGGTACAATAATTAACATTGAGACAAAAACTAATTTAGAAATTGATAATATACACTGTATGGCATTGTCATGATATTTAAAACATTCTTGTGTATTTAATTGTAGTCATCTTGTGTGCTCTAGTACTGGTACTCCCTGTATATAGCTCCATTCTTGTGTATTTTATTTTAATCCTTGTGTTACTATTTGTATTTATTTTTTCTTTCTGCATCGTTTGGAAGGGCTCGTAAGGAAGCATTTCACTGTAAGGTCTACACCTGTTGTATTCGGCGCATGTGACAAATAAAATGTAATTTGATTTAGTGCTGGAGATTTCTCACTTGTTCATAAAGGCAATTAAAACAATAAATGAAAATGTACAATTCACCAAAATATTCTCACCAGATATAGGTGTCACGAGAATTTTGTTATCTCAATGGTTGAAGTCAACTACTTCTTAAATCTTTGAACTGTGTTTGCGTGTTATAAGGGATGTATTATTTCCGACGATTCTGTTAAAAATATATTCTTAAACGGAAGCAAACGAAACGGGGATTAAAAAACCCTGAATTTGTCCAATAGAAGTTCACATTTGCAACTGTTGCACTAATGATTACTCCCTAGATCAGCTAGATGCAGGCAAGAGTGTGCAAGGTGGTATTGAATGTCACTTTTTGATTACTCAAAATTCTCAAAATTGTAAACTTTCATTCATAGGCTAGGTTGAAGCAACTTCATGATGGGTAGGCTATAGGGAACATTTGTAGTAGCCTAAACCTATCGATGTTACATTGAGCTGGTTGAATGGAATATGAATGATAGTCATCCAATATGCTGTAATAGAAATAAGGCCATGCTCATAAAGAAAAGAATCATCCTCCCTCATCTTAAACGGCCACGACCGCCACTGAGCCTAAACCTATTGATGTTACATTGAACTGGAGTTGAACATTTCACATTTTAGTCATTTAGCAGACGCTCTTATCCAGAGCGACTTATAGTGAGTGCATACATTTTTCATACTGGCCCCCCGTGGGAAACAAACCCACAACCCTGGCGTTGCAAGCGCCATGCTCTACCAACTGAGCTACAGAGGACTGCCATGGAAACCCATTTAACTGGGAATTTAACCACAAAAGTTATTTTATATGCACTACGTGTTTACGCACAGACTTTGATCAGCAACAAGTCAATTTGATAGAAAAACAACTCTGATGTGAAAATGCGCCAGGGTTTCCCTTAGCCGGTAATTGCGTCTTTTGGACGATAAAAAGTGAAAAGCCAATAAATACAATTGTAGTGAAGATGGAGGCCTTTTTCATTGATGTAAAACAAAAGTTCGAGTAAAAACAGTTTGCCTCTATAGTGAAAAGCCTCCAAGGGGAATTGAATGTAGGTTTTAATATTGTAGTGAAAGATGAGAAGAACGTTGGCAAGACCAAATGCAGGCTACTGTGCAACTCCCTATTCAGGTAGAATGCAATTTTGGAACTTATATTTATTCATAATTATTTGTTTTATCATAATTATTATTGTATATCATTTATTATTGTAAGCCTATTTATTAATCAAAACCAGTTTAAATATGCAAAATCTGTTTTGTTTAATTCGGTTAAGACATTATCATTGGCTAAATTAAATTGATGATCTATATATATCAATTTTGAACAGGATTATCTATTTTGGATGCCATTTGAATGGAATTGATGGAGAGAGAAAATTACTATGACGGACTGCTGGCGTCCACTACTCTACAGCAAATAAATAAATACAAATCTTTACAATTAAAAAATAAGGTGACCCCTGAAAGCCAGATGGAGATGTGTAAATTAGACGTGCATTTGGTCCTTGTATTACTGTAGCATATGCTGCAGCAAATATAGGAACCACAATGGAAATAAGACCCCGACTTTATTGTGCAATCCCAGTCACTTGTAAAATGATTTGTGTATATAGACAGTATGTATTTTTAAAAACTGACAAATTAAATTAAATCAATCAATCCAAACTGTGTGGCGGCAATTTGATGAATAGAAAGATAAATCTGTTACAAAACACCAAAAAGTTTGACGTTTGGAGATTGTCAGAACCAAGCCTTTGATACTGGGTAAACCTACATAACACCGTAGGGAGGGATGTATGTTCTGTTTGTCGAGATTGACATAATCTATTTATTGTGGTGTTGAAAACGCAAACATTTACATTACATTACATTTTAGTCATTTAGCAGACGCTCTAATCCAGAGCGATTTACAGTTAGTGATTCAGGAGATATCAGATGTTGAAGTGCCCGAAGTCGGTTTGTTTTGTTTCGTGGTTGTGTGGTGCACTAGCACAGAAACCTGTTGGTGGAACATTTGTTGCATATATTTTATATAATTATAAATATGGAATCAAAATCTGATTCCCCCATACCTGATCATTGTCTGCAACCGGCTCTGATCGTGAAGTAATACAACAGGCAGGAAGAGGGAGTTCGGCGAACCCTCACCCTTCTAGCCTGTAGCCCTGCGTGGCATCGACTGTGCCACAAAGCATACTGAAGTGACAAAGTCGATATCCACGTTTATAAACACAGGGTCGCTAGTTGTTGTTATTTGTGGGCGTAAACATTATTTTCAGTTAATTCTATGAGAGGGGAGTGTGTTCAATCTATTTTACAGTACAAGGAGAGGGTCATGTGAAAATATTTGTAACGTTGGGGAGGGGGGTGCATTTATATTTTTTATGAAACTTTTATGTGTACCAATTTTGTCATGATTCCACTATTTTCATGTTTGCATCAGTTTGAATAGGGACTTTTATTTTGAAGGCAAACCACCGATTACACAAATGTTGCACATACTAATGCTGTTCACGACACACACATGGGGTTCCAGGGACTTTCCAGAGGGTGTATTAATTACGGAAACCGTTGACCATTTCAGGATCAAACGGAAGCAAACAGAGCAAAACAAGAGTTTCTATTGGACAAATTCAGGTAGTCTCTCCCCGATTTCCATATTTAGCTTCCGTTTAAGAAACGTTGTGCAACAGAATCAGCGTAATGAATATACCCCAGGCTGAACATAAAACAAAACAAATAAAATACGATTTAACCCTCAAACTACCAACATATTTTACATGGATTATACCGTTCTGGGGTCATTTTGACAGCAGAAAGAAATTATTGGAAAAAGCAACAATCAAAGCCGAACATCAACATTTTTCTTATCAAAACATCATTAGACATGGACACAGACTGGAACATGACACAGACTGGAACATGTTCCGGGATTCTTCAGACAGCATTGAGGAGTACACCACATCAGTCACTGGCTTCATCAATAAGTGCATCGATGATGTCGTCCCCACAGTGACCGTACGTACATACCCCAACCAGAAGCCATGGATTACAGGAAACATCCGCACTGAGCTAAAGGGTAGAGCTGCCGCTTTCAAGGAACGGGACTCTAACCCGGACGCTTATAAGAAATCCCGCTATGCCCTCCGACGAACCATCAAACAGGCAGAGAGTCAATACAGGACTAAGATTGAATCGTACTACACTGGCTCTGACGCTCGTCGGATGTGGCAGGGCTTGAAAACTATTACAGACTACAAAGGGAAGCACAGCCGCGAGCTGCCCAGTGACACAAGCCTACCAGACGAGCTAAACCACTTCTATGCTCGCTTCGAGGCAAGCAACACTGAAGCATGCATGAGAGCACCAGCTGTTCCGGATGACTATGTGATCACGCTCTCCATAGCCGATGTGAGTAAGACTTTTAAGCAGGTCAACATTCACAAGGCCGCAGGGCCAGACGGATTACCAGGACGTGTACTCCGAGCATGTGCTGACCAACTGGCAAGTGTCTTCACTGACATTTTCAACATGTAAATAAAAAAAATAAATAGGTCATTTAGCAGACGCTCTTATCCAGAGCGACTTACAGGAGCAATTAGGGTTAAGTGCCTTGCTCAAGGGCACATCGACAGGTTTTTCACCTAGTCGGCTCGTGGATTAGAACCAGCGACCTTTCGGTTACTGGCACAACGCTCTTAACCACTAAGCTACCTACATGTCCCTGACTGAGTCTGTAATACCAACATGTTTCAAGCAGACCACCATAGTCCCCGTGCCCAAGGACTCTAAGATAACCTGCCTAAATGACTACCGACCCGTAGCACTGACGTCTGTAGCCATGAAGTGCTTTGAAAGGCTGGTCATGGCTCACATCAACAGCATTATCCCAGAAACCCTAGACCTACTCCAATTTGCATACCGCCCCAACAGATCCACAGATGATGCAATCTCTATTGCACTCCACACTGCCCTTTCCCACCTGGAACACCTACGTGAGAATGCTATTCATTGACTACAGCTCAGCATTCAACACCATAGTGCCCTCTAAGCTCATCACTAAGCTAAGGATCCTGGGACTAAACACCTCCCTCTGCAACTGGATCCTGGACTTCCTGACGGTTGTGGGTTGTGGGTTTGATTCCCACAGGGGGCCAGTATGAAAAAAATAATAATGTATGCACTCACTAACTGTAAGTCGCTCTGGATAAGAGCGTCTGCTAAATAACTCAAATGTAAATTAAGCTAGAGCTCATTTGCATAAAAAAACAAATGTACATTTACCCTTGTATAATGGGCATATTTTTTTCCAAAATACAATCCACATTAAAAAGCTTGATTCACTTTCCAAACTGAAAGATCTAGTATATAGTAGATGATTTCATATGAAATGAACAACCAATTCATGAAAAATGGTTGAATAGGGAAAGATGTATTTTTTAGATAATTTACATATATTTTAAATCAACTTTACAAATGGCATCCTGAAGATGATGTGTGAGACACCTGGTAGACTAAAGACACCTGGAGCCAAGACCCACTACTGTTTAAGACTTCCTGGAGCCAAGACCCACTACTGTTAAAGACTTCCTGGAGCCAAGACCCACTACTGTTAAAGACTTCCTGGAGCCAAGACCCACTACTGTTAAAGACTTCCTGGAGCCAAGACCCACTACTGTTAAAGACTTCCTAGAGCCAAGACCCACTACTGTTAAAGACTTCCTGGAGCCAAGACCCACTACTGTTAAAGACTTCCTGGAGCCAAGACCCACTACTGTTAAAGACTTCCTGGAGCCAAGACCCACTACTGTTAAAGACTTCCTGGAGCCAAGACCCACTACTGTTAAAGACTTCCTGGAGCCAAGACCCACTACTGTTAAAGACTTCCTGGAGCCAAGACCCACTACTGTTAAAGACTTCCTGGAGCCAAGACCCACTACTGTTAAAGACTTCCTGGAGCCAAGACCCACTACTGTTAAAGACTTCCTGGAGCCAAAACCCACTACTGTTAAAGACTTCCTGGAGCCCTCCAAACTACCAGGAAAACCAAGCTCTAATACACTACTAGAGCTCATTACATTGTCCACACTCACAGTGGAGTGCTGACTGGGAAAATGGTGCTAAATCAGCATTTTAACAACTTTGTCCAACTGATCTTTTTAAAATCAATTATGCATGGAAAACAAATTGGATTTGCAAGTCATAAACGTAGACTCTTTATACAACTTTTAACCTAATTCACATTGAATTTATGTTGGTTGACAACTCAATGAAATATCAATCAAAACTGAATGTTGATCTGACATCTCTGCCAAGTAATCAGAGTTAACCAGGTGAACTTACTACAGTCTCTTCTTTTGACAGACTGATCTGACACGGTCAATGACAAGGAATCCAGTCAACAGTCAGAGAGAGAAGGTCCATCTGCCTTTGAGGACAATCAGAAGTGTCCATCATGTGCCAGAGCATCAGCAGAGCGTCCCAAAGTCATCCCTAAATCTGCCCCCTCCTTCAGTTGTAAATTGATTAATGTCACCATCTTATTTAAATGAATGAATCTGTAATAAAATCCACATTTGACCTTCGGTTGCCTTTAAAAGTATAATTGTCAGCCCCTTTCAGCCGTTGGATTGTTTGTAACCTTTCAGCCAGTGTTGTGCTTCTGCAACCATGCTCAACTATAAATGTTTTTCTCTGAAGCCTGCAGGTTAATGCCTCTAGAAAGGGAAATTACCAGTTTAGTCTGCTTGGACCCAGGGGAAGCCAGAGAAGGTCATCAGAACAAGCCTAACTTCACCAGAACCACCATGTCTGAGGACACAGGGGGGAAGGTACCATGGTACATGACCCTACTACATGAGAAAGTACATCATTTTATATAGATTGGTGGGGATCAGTCTGAAATCAAAACATCCATGTAGCCACTTTATTGATAGCCCAGATCTGATGGTTGTTAGCACTATGGTTGGCTCAGTGGGCTGTGCACCATATTAGAGGTTGGTAGTGACTGTAGTTGTAGTATTGTAATCCCTCTTTTTACAGGAGCAGAACATACTGATGTTAGGTGAGGAAATCACTCGCCTGTCAGAGTTTGAACAGGAGTGTTTGAAGAAAGACAAAGAGATCTCTGTGCTTCAGGAGGAGCTGACAGAACTGATCATTTCTGGTAATGAGGATGTGGTCAGAGGTCAGGGAGGAAGTAGGAACTCCTCTGCACTGTATATTTCAGACTTCTGTGATAGTATTGTAGCTCACACATGTACTGAACAACAAGTTGTGACCTTTGTTCATTTGATAAGGTTTGATGGGTATACAGCCATATACTGATTACCACAGCAGTGCTCTAACTTTAACAGTACCATATGTCCCTCTATCTCTGATAGAGATTTTATACTACAGTATAAAAGTGCTCTAACTTTAACAGTGTCATCTATCCCTCTGCCTTTGAACCCTCAAGGTTGACTAAAATGTTAACTAAAGGAAAATAATCAAAAACGAAACAAGATCAGGTTACAAGACTGTTCAAACTAAAACTGATACATGAACCAACAGAGCACAACACACATCTAGAATTAAACTGTAAAACTAAAATGAAACATAAATGAAAGCCAAAATTGCACTAACTTTGCTCATCTCATATACTTTTCTTTTAGGTTCTTTGTATTGAACGATATCCTCATCCAATTCTCTTTCACTTTGCCTAAAATTTGAACTAAAATAGAACATCTCTAATTGAAAGATAACCTGCTGTAAAATGTATACTGAAACTGGCATGAATTAACTTCAAATTAAATAAAGAATAAATTAACAAATTAAAGTCAACAAAATAATTTGTACATACCATTAACAGATTATTCTCCTCCTCGCCTCCTTATGGTGTTTTGAAAAGTTGTCGGGAAGAGGACGAATGATAGAAGACATGAGGAATGAGGAAAAACTTCTCCCTGTTTCACCCTGTGTTTCTTTGTATTGAAGGCAGAGTTGATAGTGCATCTGTCAGAGGAGGTCAGGAATCTGAGGGAGGTGGAGAAGGAGGAGCCAGCAGATAACCAGGCTAGAAGAGGAGCTCCACAGGCTGAGAGAGGCCAGCCCTGGGTGGGGTGTTGAACATGGAGGGTTCCGAGCCCTGTTGGACAGAGAAGCAACTCACTCTGAGACAGAACACCAAGCCATACAGTATGAGGTTAACCCTTAGTTAACTTGGTCAGAGTTAGGAATTAATATTTGTTAACATTTAAAAATTGATATACAGGCTGCATGTAATGTTATTTTCTAAAATATGACCTAAAACTAATCTAATCTTGCATGGTGGCCTTGTCTGAGTCTTGGAACATGGCCTCAAACACAGCTCTTCAGATATACAGAGAATGCTGTGGACAGTGAGGAGGAAGACCCCGTCTGGATTACTGCAACTCGCTGTTGGCTGGGCTCCCTGCCTGTGCCATTAAACCCCTACAACTCATCCAGAATGCCGCAGCCCGTCTGGTGTTCAACCTTCCAAAGTTCTCTCACGTCACCCCGCTCCTCCGCACACTCCACTGGCTTCCAGTTGAAGCTCGCATCTGCTACAAGACCATGGTGCTTGCCTACGGAGCTGTTAGGGGAACGGCACCTCTGTACCTTCAGGCTCTGATCAGTCCCTACACCCAAACGAGGGCATTGCGTTCATCCACCTCTGGCCTGCTGGCTCCCCTACCTCTGCTGAAGCACAGTTCCCGCTCAGCCCAGTCAAAACTGTTCGCTGCTCTGGCACCCCAATGGTGGAACAAGCTCCCTCACGACGCCAGGACAGCGGAGTCACTCACCACCTTCCGGAGACATTTGAAACCCCACCTCTTTAAGGAATACCTGGGATAGGATAAAGTAATCCTTCTACCCCCCCTTAAAAAAATTGTAAAGTGGTTATCCCACTGGCTATAAGGTGAATGCACCAATTTGTAAGTCGCTCTGGATAAGAGCGTCTGCTAAATGACGTAAATGTAAATGTAAACGTAAATGTAAGACAACAGAGTATCACTTACTGAACAGATGAGAGAAGTGGAGAGAACCAATGAACAACTGATGAGGGAGTTAGACGAGGCCAGGAAGAATCATGTGATCTCTTCTGGTGTGTAGGAGAGGAGATACAATATCAAATCAAATTGTATTTGTCACATGCGCGGCATCAACAGGTGTAGACTTTACCATGAAATTCTTACTTACAAGCCCTTAACTAACAATGCAGTTTTAAGATAACAGAGTTAGGAAAATATTTACTAAATAAACGAAAGTAAAAAAAAGTAACACAATAAAATAACATAATAATAACAAGGCTATATCCAGGGCTACAGGTTAGTCCAGGTAATTTGTACATGTAGGTAGGGGTAAAGTGACTATGCATAGATAATAAACAGTGAGTAGCAGCAGTGTAAAAACAAAGGTGGGGTGGAGGTGTCAATGCAAATAGTTCGGGTGGCTATTTGATTAATTGTTAAGCAGTCTTATGGCTTGGTGGTAGAAGCTGTTGAGGAGCCTTTTGGACCTAGACTTGGCGCTCCGGTACCACTTGCCATGCGGTAACAGAGAGAACAGTCTATGGCTTGGGTGACTGGAGTCTTTGACAATTTTTTGGGCCTTCCTCTGACACCGCCTGGTATAGAGGTCCTGGATGGCAGGAAGCTAGGCCCCAGTGATGTACTGGGCCGTACGCACTACCCTCTGTAGCACCTTACGGTCAGATGCCGAGCAGTTGCCAGTACCAGGCGGTGATGCAACCGGTCAGGATGCTCTCGATGGTGCAGCTGTATAACTTTTTGAGTATCTGGGGACCCATGCCAAATCTTTTCAGTCTCCTGAGGGGGAATAGGCATTGTCAAACTCAGTGAAAGGTTTGGATAGGTGTGAACAATCCTGTCAATAAAAGGTGACACTTCTGTTGTATTTTATCCCAATCAATACTGTATTTTGTATTCTGCAGGTACAGTGTGTTCCTTGTGTAGAACTCTGTCCATAAAGGAAGGAGAGCTGAACACTGCTAATGGCCAACAGGATGAGTTGAGACAGCAGCTGAAGGACCAGTTGGCCCAGCTATATGCCATGTCCAGGAAGGTAGTGAAGGACCGGTTGGCCCAGCTATATGCCATGTCCAGGAAGGTAGTGAAGAACCGGTTGGCCCAGCTATATGCCATGTCCAGGAAGGTAGGGAAGGACCGGTTGGCCCAGCTATATGCCATGTCCAGGAAGGTAGTGAAAGACCAGTTGGCCCAGCTATATGCCATGTCCAGGAAGGTAGTGAAGGACCGGTTGGCCCAGCTATATGCCATGTCCAGGAAGGTAGTGAAGGACCAGTTGGCCCAGCTACAGGCCATGTCCAGGAAGGTAGTGAAGGACCAGTTGGCCCAGCTATATGCCATGTCCAGGAAGGTAGTGAAGGACCAGTTGGCCCAGCTATATGCCATGTCCAGGAAGGTAGTGAAGGACCGGTTGGCCCAGCTACAGGCCATGTCCAGGAAGGTAGTGAAGGACCGGTTGGCCCAGCTACAGGTCATGTCTAGAAAGGTATGAACATGCTTTTAGTGTGTATATTTGTACATTAGGCTATATAGCTGTATATGTGAATCAGACCTGGGTCAAATATGTATTTCAAATAATTTAAATACTTCAGGTGCTCATGAGTTAGCTTAACCGACAGGCAGTGTTTGCACTTTTGGCACACTTCCATTGTTTCCATTGTGCCTAGATCCAGCACACCTAAAGTCCTTTCAAATATATTACCCCAACCCAAACCCCAACCCAAAAACTAAAAAAAAAAAAAACCATTGTGAAGTGGTGATCCCACTGGCTATAAGGTGAATGCACCTATTTGTAAGTCGCTCTGGATAAGAGCGTCTGCTAAATGACGTAAATGTAAATGTAAATAAACTGTGAATGTGACTTTTCTATGAACTGCCTTTACTTTCAGTTCTCTTGTTTACGTGAAGGTGTGAGGGACTCGTGAGAATGCTGGAGGAGGAGAATGGAACTCATGATCTGATAACTTGGTTTATATGCTACACTTCCTCTTAAAGAGATATCATGGTTAGAAAGCCTAAATACTTTGTGTTTGAAGTCTTATTCGGGTTAATATCTCACCTTAATGAACTGTGCTAGATAAGGTATTGGTCTACATACTTCTAGCAAAGTAAAGTTTCCTTCCAACTAAGATAAATAGTTTAACGTCCAAACGAGAAAATACCAATGTCATCTTTTCAGCCTTATTAACACATTGTAAATATATACTGTTACAGTTGGATATTTGGTTCACATTCAAGATCATGTTTGTTAGAAGTGTATGTATCTACCAAATGTGTATATATATACACTGAGTGTACAAAACATTAAGAACACCTGGTCTTTCCGTGACATAGACTGACCAGGTGAATCCAGCTGAAAGCTATGATCCTTTATTGATGTCACTTGTTAAATCCACTTCAACCAGTGTAGATGAAGGGGAGAGACTTGTTAAAGAAGGATTTTAAGCCTTGAGGCAATTTAGACATGGATTGTGTACTTGTACCTATCAGAGGGTGAATGGGCAAGACAAAATATTTAAGTGCCTTTGAACGGGGTATGGTAGTAGGTGCCAGGCACACTGGTTTGTGTCAAGAACTGCAATGCTGCTTGGTTTTTCACGCTCAACAGTTTCCTGTGTGTATCAAAAATGGTCCACCACCCAAAGGACATCCAGCCAACTTGACACAACTGTGGGAAGCATTGGAGTCAACATGAGCCAGCATCCCTGTGGAACGCTTCCGACACCTTGTAGAGTCCATGCCTCGACGAATTGAGGCTGTTCTGAGGGTGAAGGGGGTTTAACTCAATATTTAGAAGGTGTTCCTAATGTTTGGTGTACTCAGTGTATTTACATCATCTAGTAAAAACATATGGATGTAAAGGAAGGAATATTCACCCACAGCGATTATGTTTTAGGTTTCTCACTGGAGCAATCTCTGACAACTAATTGGCCTAACACATGAGATTGTGTTACAAATTGGGATTAATATGGATTAAATGTTTTTTTGTTTTTTCACTGATCTACACTTTTTGTCACTGATCTACACAAAATACTCTAATGTACCCTGTGATTCTACTACAGGTTGTAGTCCAGCTCCAGGAGTAGCTGGGGTCAAAGGTCAGACAAAGCAGCTCAGCCAGGCGCAGAAGGTGGAGAGAGAAGCCCAGAGGAGCCTGAGGAGAGAGGTCCAGGTCTGCCAGGAGACCATTGACTCTCTGAACCTGCAGAGCAACAACAGCCTAGTGGCTCTGGAGTAGATACAGACCAGGATATGACTGACCTCTCTCCTCATTCATAGTCATCTGGAGTACAGACCAGGGTATGACTGACCTCTCTCCTCATTCATAGTCATCTGGAGTACAGACCAGGGTATGACTGACCTCTCTCGTCATTCATAGTCATCTGGAGTACAGACCAGGGTATGACTGACCTCTCTCCTCATTCATAGTCATCTGGAGTACAGACCAGGGTATGACTGACCTCTCTCCTCATTCATAGTCATCTGGAGTACAGACCAGGGTATGACTGACCTCTCTCCTCATTCATAGTCATCTGGAGTACAGACCAGGGTATGACTGACCTCTCTCCTCATTCACAGTCATCTGGAGTACAGACCAGGGTATGACTGACCTCTCTCCTCATTCACAGTCATCTGGAGTACAGACCAGGGTATGACTGACCTCTCTCCTCATTCATAGTCATCTGGAGTACAGACCAGGGTATAACTGACCTCTCTCCTCATTCACATTCATCTGGAGTACAGACCAGGGTATGACTGACCTCTCTCCTCATTCATAGTCATCTGGAGTACAGACCAGGGTATGACTGATCTCTCTCCTCATTCACAGTCATCTGGAGTACAGACCAGGGTATGACTGACCTCTCTCCTCATTCATAGTCATCTGGAGTACAGACCAGGGTATGACTGACCTCTCTCCTCATTCATAGTCATCGTCATTATGCTGTCGCCAAATGCAACGATGTATTGACAAATTATGTAATAATGTTAACTATACGTTTATAGATAGTGTATCAATCAGATACAGATCATCTCCTTCCAGTTTAGTGTAGGCCTTGGTTTCGTTTTTTTCCTCACTGACGTATTAATGTGTGATTACACTGACAGCACTGACAAACTGCACTGAATGTTAAACAATTTAGAGCTGTTCATAAATGGTTGAACTACATAGAAGCTATTGGTACCTTTTGAAGGCTGTGTGGATAAACCTGGTTCCATGTCTTCCAGTGTGAGAGGCTGAGATTGAAGATCATCCAGGCTGTGTTCTCTTCTCCTGAAGTCAAACAACGCCAGACTGAAGACAGTGATCAGACTCTTCTCCCCACTATGCAGGTACCTTTGGGGAGTAATTTGATTTAACTTTAATGGAGCTTCATCCAGGTAAATGTTTACAGGTCAATCCATTACTAGGTAACAGAGATTTACAATAGTCCCTCATATCCAATGTCTTATGTCTGATAGTGCAACTATTGACAGATTGATTCAAGAGTTGGTGATCTTGAAGTCACACAGCAAACTACAAGCAAAAAATCTGTCAATTTACAATGTACCAGTCATAGAATAAAACACAATATCTCTGTAGCCTATACCTTTTTATCAAAGTGCTGTGTTTAGCTAGGCTTTTGGGTTTAATGTGTAAGTGTACAATAACTAAATATGCACCTTGGTTGCCAAACATATACAGTACCAGTCAAAAGTTTGGACACACTTACTCATTCAAGGCTTTTTCTATATTGTAGAATAATAGTGGGGACATGAAAATATGAAATAACACATATGGAATCATGTAGTAACCAAAAAGTGTTTGACAAATCAAAATATATTTTATATTTGAGATTCTTCAAAGTAGCCACCCTTTGCCTTGATGACAGCTTTGCACACTCTTGGCATTCTCTCAATCAGCTTCACCTGGAATGCTTTTCCAACAGTTTCCTTACATATGCTGAGCACTTGTTGGCTGCTTTTCCTTCACTCTGCGGTCCAACTCATCCCAACTCATCCCAAACCATCTCAATTGGATTGAGGTCGGGGGATTGTGGAGGCCAGGTCATCTGATGCAGCACTCCATCACTCTCCTTCTTGGTCAAATAGCCCTTACACAGCCTGGAGGTGTGTTGGGTCATTGTCCTGTTGAAAAACAAATGATAGTCCCACTAAGCGCAAACCAGATGGGTGTGGTAGCCATGCTGGTTAAGTGTGCCTTGAATTCTAAATAAATCACTGACAGTGTCACCAACAAAGCACCCCCACACCATCACACCTCCTCCTCCATGCTTCATGGAGGGAACCACACTTATGGAGATCATCCATTCACCTACTCTGCGTCTCACAAAGACATGGTGGTTGTAACCTAAAATCACAAATTTGGACTCATCAGACCACAGGACAGATTTCCACCGGTCTAATGTCCATTGCTCGTGTTTCTGGGCCCAAGCAAGTCTCTTCTTCTTATTGGTGTCCTTTAGTAGTGCTTTATTTGCAGCAATTCGACCATGAAGGCCTGATTCACGCACTCCTCTGAACAGTTAATGTTGAGATGTGTCTGTGACTTGAACTCTGTGAAACGTTTCTTTGGGCTGCAATTTCTGAGGCTGGTAACTTTAATGAACTTATCCTCTGCAGCAGAGGTAACTCTGGGTCTTCCTTTCCTGTGGCGGTCCTCATGAGAGCCCGTTTCATCATAGCGCTTGATGGTTAACTTTTTGCGACTGTCACGGTTTCGGCCGAGGCTGCTCCTCTTCCTTGTTCGGGCAGGCTTCGGCGGTCGTCGTCTCCGGAGTACTAGCTGCCACCGTTCTATGTTTCATGTTCTTTTGGTTTTGTCTGTTCATAACACCTGTCCCTTATTTGTGTCTTAATTGTTCTCTTATTTAGTTCGTGTGTTTGGGTCAGGTGTTATGCGTGATTGTTTGTTGTCAGACTGCCTCTGTATGGTCTATTTTCTCTCGTTGTTGGCTTGTCCCGAGAGTTCGACTGCGTGCGCTTTTCATGTGTATTTTCGCACTGTGTTGTGCGTAATTATTTTTGCGCCACCCGGTTGGGTTGGCGACTATTTTGTTCACGTGTTGAACAGTAACATAAAAGACGGTTGAAGTCATCCTGGTTCCTGCGCTTGATTCCTTTCCACTCATCTACACACACCACTCTGACAGAATCACGCATCTTCACCATGGAATCAGCAGGAGCGACGCGCCCGACGGCCGAGATGGCTGAACGTCTTGGTGGTCAGGAGGACCGCATCAACCAGGTCTGTCATGCCCTGGAGGGGGTGATGAATACTCTGCACCGATGGGAGACCAGCGGGGTTCCCACACCTCCAAGAACCGAACCAGCCCCATCGGTCAGCCCCCCTGTCTCATCTCCGGAACCTAGTGGGATTCGGCTCTCGCTCCCGAGGGCGTACGACGGCTCCACTGCCGGGTGTCAAGGATTCCTGCTGCAGGTGGAGCTCTACCTCGCCACCGTACACCCGGCGCCCTCGGGACACGAGAGCGTCTCAGCCCTCATCTCCTGTCTCACCGGCAAGGCGTTGGAGTGGGCCAACGCCGAGTGGAGGAGAATGGACGCCGCTACCACGAACTATGCGGAGTTCTCCCGCCGCTTCCGTGCTGTGTTCGACCATCCACCGGAAGGGAAGGCGGCGGGGGAACGTCTATTCTACCTCCGACAGGGGATGAGGAGCGCCCAGGACTTTGCCTTAGAGTTTCGGACCCTAGCGGCTGATGCAGGGTGGAATGAGCGGGCCCATATCGACCATTTCCGCTGCAGCCTCCGGGAGGACGTCCAGCGAGAGTTGGCGTGCAGGGACACGTCGTTGACGTTCGACCAGCTGGTCGACATGGGCATCCGGCTGGATACCCTGCTCGCCACCCGTGGGCGCCCCGGAGGGGGGGGTTCGCCCATTCCACTCTCCGGCACCTCCGAGCCGAGCCCTATGGAGCTCGGAGGTGCTGGCGCTAGGGAACGGAGGAGGAGGAGCCCGAGGGGACCCGGCCCTTGCACCAACTGTGGTCGTGGAGGGCACACCGCGGCTAGGTGTTGGGGCGGGTCCTCCAGTGAGGGAGATGGCAGGTCACGCATTGGGGGGTCCCCCCAGGTGAGTAGGCGCCCTGCTTACCCAGAGCTTTCTGTCGTGCACCTAACCTTGCCTGTTTGTTTCCCACAGGTTGCACCTCGTTCCCAGCATAAGGCGCTGGTAGATTCAGGCGCAGCTGGGAATTTTGTAGATCGCCAGTTCTGTATAGAGTTAGGGATTCCCCTCCTTCCAGTGGATAAGCCTTTCCCCGTCCATGCCCTAGATAGCCGTCCGTTAGGGTCTGGGTTGATTAGGGAGGTCACAGCACCCATTCAGATGACGGCGCAGGAGGGTCATGAGGAGAGAATTCAGCTCTATCTGATTGACTCTCCTGCGTATCCGGTAGTGCTGGGTCTTCCCTGGTTGATGACTCATGACCCTATGATTAGGTGGCGAGAGAAAGCTCTTAAAGGGTGGTCTGCTCAATGTGAGGGGCGGTGTCTGGGTGTTTCCATAGGGGCGACCTCGGTGGAGAGTCCGAATCTAATGCCAGCACTGCAGATTCCCCCGAGTATGAGGATTTAGCACTGGCGTTCAGTAAGACTAGGCGGCGCAGCTGCCGCCTCATAGACGGGGGATTGTGCGATAGATCTCCAGTCAGGAGCAGCTCTCCCGCGGAGCCATGTGTATCCCTTGTCTCAAGAGGAGAGAAAGGCTATGGAGACATACATCTCTGAGTCTCTTAGACAGGGATACATACGGGCCTCCGTTTCACCCGCTTCCTCAAGTTTCTTTTTTGTGAAGAAAAAGGATGGAGGTCTGCGCCCGTGTATTGATTACCGCGGTCTCAATCAGATCACAGTGAAGTACAGCTATCCACTTCCTCTGATTGCGACTATGACGGAGTCACTGCACGGTGCGCAGTTCTTTACAAAATTGGATCTTAGGAGCGCATATAACTTGGTACGCATTCGAGAGGGCGATGAATGGAAGACAGCGTTTAGCACGACTTCCGGACACTACGAGTATCTAGTCATGCCATATGGGTTGATGAATGCTCCCTCAGTCTTCCAATCCTTCGTCGATGAGATTTTCCGGGACATGCAGGGACAGGGAGTAGTTGTGTACATCGACGACATTCTGGTGTATAGTCCTACCCGTGCTGAGCATGTAGCCCTGGTGCGCCGAGTATTGAGGAGGCTGTTGGAGCATGACCTATATGTCAAGGCAGAGAAATGTCTGTTTTTCCAGAAGTCGGTCTCCTTTCTGGGTTACCAGTTATCTGCGTCAGGGGTGAAGATGGAGGTAGACCGGGTGTCAGCTGTGCGTAATTGGCAGACCCCAACCACTGTGAAGGAGGTGCAACGGTTCTTGGGTTTTGCGAATTATTACCGGAGATTTATCCGGGGTTTTGGACAGGTGGCAGCTCCCATAACGTCTCTGTTAAAGGGGGGTCCGGTGCGCTTGCGGTGGTCAGCTGAGGCGAACAGGGCATTTGGGAGACTAAAGGACCTGTTTACCTCGGCGCCGGTGTTGGCGCATCCGGATCCCTCTTTACCGTTCCAAGTAGAGGTGGACGCGTCAGAGGCCGGGATAGGGGCCGTTCTGTCCCAGCGTTCTGGCACTCCACCTAAACTCCGTCCCTGTGCGTTCTACTCAAAGAAGCTCAGTCCGGCGGAGCGGAATTATGACGTAGGAGACAGGGAGCTGTTAGCCGTGGTACAGGCCCTAAAGGTGTGGCGGCATTGGCTCGAGGGGGCTCAACACCCTTTCCTCATTCTAACTGACCATCGTAACCTGGAGTACATCCGGGCAGCTAGGGAGACTGAATCCTCGCCAGGCTCGCTGGACTATGTTCCTAGCCCGGTTTGTGTTTAAGATCACATACATCCCTGGGTCCCAGAACGGGAAGGCAGATGCTCTGTCTCGGCGGTATGACGCAGAGGAGAGGTCAGTTGAGTCCACGCCCATACTACCGGAGTCTTGTCTGGTTGCTCCGGTGGTGTGGGAGGTTGATGGTGAGATCGAGCGGGCGTTACGCACCGACCCGAGTCCTCCACAGTGTCCTGTGGGTCGGACGTACGTTCCGCTCGAGGTACGCGATCGCCTCATTTGTTGGGCTCATACGTCCCCTCCTCTGGCCATCCGGGTATCGGCCGGACAGTGCACTGCCTTAGCACGAAGTACTGGTGGCCAACGTTAGCTAGGGATGTGAGGATTTATGTCTCCTCCTGTTCGGTGTGTGCCCAGTGTAAGGCGCCCAGACATTTGCCCAGGGGTAAGTTACAACCCCTGCCTATTCCACAACGACCCTGGTCCCACCTCTCGGTGGATTTTGTTACCGACCTCCCCCCTCACAGGGGAATACTACCATCCTGGTCGTTGTGGATCGGTTCTCTAAGGCCTGTCGTCTCCTTCCCATGCCGGGTCTACCCACTGCCCTACAGACCGCTGAGGCTCTGTTCACCCATGTCTTCCGGCATTACGGGGTACCCGAGGATATAGTGTCTGACCGAGGCCCCCAGTTCACCTCTAGAGTGTGGAGAGCATTTATGGAACGGTTGGGGGTTTCGGTAAGCCTTACCTCGGGGTACCACCCGGAGAGTAATGGGCAGGTTGAACGTGTCAACCAGGATGTGGGTAGGTTTCTGAGGTCATACTGTCAGGGCCGGCCGGAGGAGTGGGCGAGATATGTGCCCTGGGCCGAGATGGCACAGAACTCTCTTCGCCACTCCTCCACCCAACTAACCCCTTTTCAGTGTGTGTTAGGGTACCAGCCGGTTCTGGCACCATGGCATGAGAGCCAGATCGAGGCCCCCGCTGTGGATGAGTGGGTGCGGCGCTCGGAGGAGACGTGGGACGCTGCACACGTCCATCTGCAGCGTGCCATACGTCGACAGAAGACGAGCGCCGACCTACACCGCAGTGAGGGGCCAGTGTACGCACCTGGAGATCGAGTCTGGCTCTCAACCAGAAACCTGCCCCTCCGCCTGCCCTGCCGGAAGCTGGGTCGGCGGTTTGTGGGGCCATTTAAAGTCCTGAGGAGATTGAACGAGGTGAGTTATAGGTTAGAACTACCTGTTGATTACAAAAATATTAACCCCTCTGTCACAATCCGGGTTAGAACTCCGGTCTCAGAAGTGTAGAGCTGGGGGTACTACCCCTTAGCCACAGAGGAGATGTTGTAGGACCCAAATGAAACACCCAAGGCAATACTCCAGGCAAGTAGATTTAATGTTCCAAAACAGGAGGCAAAACAAAACAACTCCACGAGGGGAGAAAAACAAACTAAAGATAACTTCAAAAACTTACTAGGACAGACACGGTGAGACAAAGCAGGAGACACACAGTCAGGACGCAATAACCAAGTGAGAAACAAGGGGAAAACACACAGCTAAAATACACAAGGGGAAACAAGGCACAGGTGACCTGGATAAGCTAATTAGGACACATGAGGAAGAACTAAGGCAAAGGGGGAACACAGCTGACCTCTAGAGGCCAGGAGACAAACAGGGGAAGCAGGAAGCTGACAGGACCCCCTCCTCTAGGAACGACTCTGACGTTCCTTCCAGAACACCCTGGCCCCAGGGTGCGAAAATCTCGGATCAACCCTGGGTCCAGGATGTCCCTGGCTGGAACCCAGGAGCGCTCCTCTGGCCCGTAGCCCTCCCAGTCCACCAGATACTGCAGAGAGTTCTGGACCCTCCGGGAGTCCAGTATCCGGCGGACTGTGTAGGCTGGCTGGCCGTCTATGATCCTGGGAGGTGGCGGGGGTCTGTGTGGGGGGGGCAAAAGGAGAAGACAAGACAGGTTTAAGGAGTGAAACATGGAAAGTGGGGTTAACTCTAAGGGGAGCGAGGCAGAACTAAACGATACGAAACAGGGTTAACCTTTCTAGCAATGCGGAAAGGGCCGATGTATCTCTGGGGAAAGCTTCTTGGATTCGACCCGGAGGGGCAAGTTCTTAGTGGCCAACCAAACTCTCTGACCAGCTCGGAAACTAGGGACCGTCGCGGTGGCGATTAGCCTGACTTTGGTATCTCTGGGAGGTCCGAAGGAGGGTACACCTGGCCTTCTTCCAGGTCCGCCACAGCGTTGGACAAAGCGCTGGGCCGAGGGAACACCAACTTGCGCCTCTTCCTCTGGAAATAATGGAGGGTTGTAACCGAACTGGCATTCGAAGGGGGACAATCCGGTGGCTGAGGACTGGAGGGTGTTGTGGGCATATTCAGCCCAAATGATATAGGTGGCCCAAGACGTGGGATTACTGGCCGCCATACACCGCAGGGTGGTCTCCAGATCCTGATTAATCCGTTCCGTTTGGCCATTAGACTCTGGATGGAATCCTGACGATAGGCTGGCTGTGGCCCCAATAAGCCTGCAGAAGGCCCCCCAAAACCGGGGACGAGAATTGGGGACCTCGGTCAGAGACCACGTCCAGGGGAATGCCAAATATCCGGAAGACATGGTTCCATGAGGAGCTCAGCAGTCTCCTTAGCCGAGGGCAGCTTGGGCAGGGGAATAAACCGGGCAGCCTTAGAGAAACGGTCTACCACCACAAGGATGACGGTGTTGCCCTGGGATAGAGGAAGTCCCGTAACAAAGTCCAGAGAAAGGTGTGACCATGGCCTTCGAGGAACAGGTAAGGGATGGAGCAGTCCCTGGGGTCGCTGGCGTGTCGACTTTCCCTGGTTGCACACAGGGCAGGCCTCAACATAGACCTGCACGTCCTTCTTGATGGACGGCCACCAAAACCGCCGTCGGAGGAACTCCAGTGTGCGAGCACTGCCAGGATGGCATGTCAAGGGCGACTCATGACCCCACTGCAAGACGCGGGCCCGAACCGAGAGAGGAACGTACAGGCGACCGGGCAGGACCACCGCCTGGATCGGGCTCATGGGCAAGAGCTTCTCGTACCCCTCTTTCTAGTTCCCACTGAAGAGGTGCGACGATCCTAGACCTCGGAATAATCGATGCCAAGGGCTTCTCTTGTACCTCGGGAGAATAGACTCGAGACAGAGCATCCGGCTTGACGTTCTTGGTGCCAGGTCGGTAAGTCAGGAGGAACTGGAATCGATTAAAGAAAAGGGACCATCGTGCTTGCCGAGGGTTCATCCGCTTAGCCTGTTGGAGATATTCCAGGTTCTTGTGGTCTGTGAGAACCTGGAAAGGGTGCTGAGCCCCCTCAAGCCAATGGCGCCACTCTTCCAAGGCCAGTTTTACCGCAAGCAACTCTAGATCCCCCACGTGGTAGTTGCGCTCGGCCTCAGACAGGCGGCGAGACATGAAGGCACAAGGGTGTAATCTCCCATCCGCACCCTCTCTGTGACAGGACGGCTCCCACCCCCACCTCTGAGGCGTCCACCTCCACCACCGAAAGGTCTCTCTGGGTCAGGGGTCACCAGAATCGGAGCAGAAGTGAAGCGGCGCTTGAGATCCTCGAAGGCCCCTGCTGCTTCCGGACCCCAGTGAATCTTGGTCCCTCCTCCCTTGGTAAGCGTCGTCAAGGGGGCTACCACCGAGCTGAAATTCTTGATGAACTTCCGATAGAAGTTAGAAAAGCCAATGAACCGTTGAACCTCCTTGACCGTGGCAGGTGTGGGCCAATCGTGGACCGCCTTGACCTTCTTGGGATCCATCTCTAGGTGCCCGGGAGTGACAATAAACCCGAGAAACTGAGTCTGAGAAACATGAAATTCACACTTCTCAGGCTTAACGTAGAGGTGATTGTCAAGGAGCCTCTGGAGAACCCGGCTAACATGCCCCTCATGTTCCTTCAGTGACCTCGAGAAGATGAGGATATCGTCCCAGGTACACGAAGACGAACAGATTAAGCATATCCCGGAGAACATCATTAATCAGGGCTTGGAATACTGCGGGGGCATTGGTGAGCCCGAACGGCATCACCCGATATTCATAGTGTCCCGTGGGCGTGTTGAAACGCCGTCTTCCATTCGTCTCCTGGCCGGATCCGCACGAGATGGTAAGCATTGCGGAGATCCAGCTTAGTAAAAATGGAAGCCCCTTGAAGCAGCTCAAAAGCAGTGGCCATGAGAGGAAGAGGGTAACGATTCCGAACCGTGATCTTGTTGAGTCCCGGTAATCAATACAAGGCCTCAGACCCCCGTCTTTCTTTTCAACAAAAAGAAGCCCGCCCCAGCCGGGGAAGTAGAGGCATAGATGAGGCCGGCTGCCAAGGACTCCTTAATGTAGGTGTCCATAGCTGCGTGCTCGGGGAGGACAAGGAAAAGATCCGACCTCTAGAGGGCAGCACCCAGGGAGTAGATCAATGGCACAGTCATAAGTGCGATGAGGCGGTAAGGCAGTAGCCCGGGCCTTGCTGAACACTGCCTTGAACCGATGGTAAACACTGGGGACTCGGGAGACGTCAACAGACTCTTGAAACTGGGTACTAGGGGCTGAGGAACTCTGAAGCATGCAGGTGAGTTGGCAAGTGGGACCCCAGCTAAGAATGGTGCCAGTAGGCCAGTCGATCTGGGGATTATGTCTGCATAGCCAAGGGTGACCCAGGATAATAGGATACTCGGGAGAGTCAATGAGATAGAAGGTCTCCTCCTGCTGGTGTTGAGAGATGGTAAGTCGCAGGGACTGAGTCGCCTCAGTAACTTTTCCTGGTTCCAGAGGTCTGCCATCTAAGGCTGTAACTGCCTGGGGTTGAGGAAGTAGTTGGGTAGGGATCTTAAGTTCCTTAGCCAAGGTTACATCCATAAAATCACCTGCGGCACCGGAATCGATCATAGCCTGGACCCGATGCTGGTGGCCCTCCCAGGACAGAGTGGCTGGAATAGCTAGGACCGCGTTAGTAGGAGGAGCTCTAATTTTCCCCATCACAACCCTCCTGTAGCTGGGCGGGGACAGGCGTTTCCCGAAGCTCGGGGCAAGTGGAGCGGAAGTGGCCGGCAACCCCGCAGTAGAGGCACCGACGCTCCCTCATGCGACGTTCCCTTTCGTTGGAAGAAAGCCTGGAACGGCCTAACTGCATGCTCTCCGGGGAATCCTGGGGCAGTTCAGGAGCCGGGGCAGCTCTGAATGACGGAGTCCAAACAGGAGAAACAGAGCTGCTCAGAGGAACTTGGGACTGAGACACCTGACGGCGAGCCGTTCTCCGCTCTCTTAGACGATTGTCCAGGCGGATGGCCAAGGCTATGAGGGACTCGAGATCTTCAGCTGGTTCACGGGTGGCTAACTCATCTTGAAGGGGCTCAGATAACCCTCCCTGAAAGCAGACCCTCAGCGCTTCATCATTCCATCCGCTCCTTGCTGCTATGGTTCGAACTCAATGGCAAAATCTGCCGTGCTTGGGGGCCCTGACGGAGAGACAGTAGGCGCTTGGAAGCCTCCCGCCCACTGACAGGATGATCGAACACCCGCTTGAACTCTTCTACAAATGCAGCGTGGGAGTCACAACAGGCCTCCTGGGACTGCCACACCGCAGAGGCCCAGGCGAGCGCCTTGTCTGAAAGAAGGGTAATGAGGTAGGCAATCTTGGACCGGTCTGTGGGAAAACTTGAGGGTTGGAGCTCGAAGGTGAGGGAGCATTGGGTGAGGAAACCCTGGCAAGAGCTTGGATCGCCAGAAAAGGGCTTGGGAGGTGGTAGTCGGGGCTCCGCCAACCGAGAAGGCCTGTCGTCACTGGGAGGTGACCGGGGGGAAGGGGGAGGACCAAGGAGGCGTTCAAAGAGCTGGTGAAGGGAACTCATCATTTCGGCCAGGAGTTCTGGGAACTGAGTGTTTCTGGGTCCATGATTGACTTGGTTATTCTGTCACAATCCGGGTTAGAACTCCGGTCTCAGAAGTGTAGAGCTGGGGGTACTACCCCTTAGCCACAGAGGAGATGTTGTAGGACCCAAATGAAACACCCAAGGCAATACTCCAGGCAAGTAGATTTAATGTTCCAAAACAGGAGGCAAAACAAAACAACTCCACGAGGGGAGAAAAACAAACTAAAGATAACTTCAAAAACTTACTAGGACAGACACGGTGAGACAAAGCAGGAGACACACAGTCAGGACGCAATAACCAAGTGAGAAACAAGGGGAAAACACACAGCTAAAATACACAAGGGGAAACAAGGCACAGGTGACCTGGATAAGCTAATTAGGACACATGAGGAAGAACTAAGGCAAAGGGGAACACAGCTGACCTCTAGAGGCCAGGAGACAAACAGGGGAAGCAGGAAGCTGACACCCTCGTTCCATGTGTCTCTCCTCAGGCCGGTGGTAGCTGGTCCACTCCAGGACTTTGAGATTGAGGAGACTCCTCCGCCCCCGTTGGACATCGAGGGGGCTCCGGCGTACACCGTGAGGTCCATCCTGGATTCTAGACGCCGGATGGGGGGTCTTCAATATCTCGTGGAGTGGGAGGGGTACGGCCCGGAGGAGCGGTGCTGGGTGCCAAGGAGGGGACGTCTTAGACCAGTCCCTACTGACCGATTTCCATCGGGGGTCATCCTGCGCGCCCTGCTCCGCGTCGTCCGGGTCGTCCCCGAGCTCGGGTCGGCGCACGGCTGGAGCCGCGCGTCAAGGGGGGTACTGTCACGGTTTCGGCCGAGGCTGCTCCTCTTCCTTGTTCGGGCAGGCTTCGCGGTCGTCGTCTCGGAGTACTAGCTGCCACCGTTCTATGTTTCATGTTCTTTTGGTTTTGTCTGTTCATAACACCTGTCCCTTATTTGTGTCTTAATTGTTCTCTTATTTAGTTCGTGTGTTTGGGTCAGGTGTTATGCGTGATTGTTTGTTGTCAGACTGCCTCTGTATGGTCTATTTTCTCTCGTTGTTGGCTTGTCCCGAGAGTTCGCACTGCGTGCGCTTTTCATGTGTATTTTCGCACTGTGTTGTGCGTAATTGTTTTGCGCCACCCGGTTGGGTTGGCGACTATTTTGTTCACGTGTTGAACAGTAACATAAAAGACGGTTGAAGTCATCCTGGTTCCTGCGCTTGATTCCTTTCCACTCATCTACACACACCACTCTGACAGCGACAGTGTTCAAAGTTCTTGAAATGTTCCTGATTTACTGACCTTCATGTCTTAAAGTAATGATGGACTGTCATTTCTCTTTGCTTAATTGAGCTGTTCTTGCCATAATATGGACTTGGTCTTTTACCAAATAGGGCTATCTTCTGTATACCACCCCTACCTTGTCACAACACAACTGATTGGCTCAAACGCATTAAGAAGGAAAGAAATTCCACAAATTAACTTTTAACAAGGCACACCTGTTCATTGAAATGCATTCCAGGTGACTACCTCATGAAGCTGGTTGAGAGAATGCCAAGAGTTGTGCAAAGCTGTCATCAAGGCAAAGGGTGGCTACTTTGAAGAATCTCAAATATAAAATATTTTTGATATTTTTTGGTTACTACATGATTCCATATGTGTTATTTCATAGTTTGGATGTCTTTCACTATTATTCTACAATGTAGAAAATAGTCAAAATAAAGAAAGACATTTGAATGAGTAGGTGTGTCCAAACTTTTGACTAGTACTGTATGTAAAAATGGCAAATATAACAAAAGCTAAATCAAGCATTGATTTACAACCATTTAACCATGTTAATCATTACTGAAACATGCAAACTACAAACATCGAAGCAGTTAAATATAAGAATACATGACAACTACATACAAATATTTTATAATAAATAATTGATACAAAAGTCAAGAGTTGGCTGTAACATGAGGACAAACAAAGTGAGTGTGTGTATATGTGTGTAAGTGCTTTGTGCGTGTGTGTCACGATCGTCAAAAGGATTGGACCAATGCGCAGCGTGGAATGCGAACATACTTTATTATATATTCACCACACGAACAAAAACAACAAAACGATACGTGAAGTCCTTGGTAACAAACACAAACCAACACGGAACAAGATCCCACAATACACTGTGCCAAACAGGCTGCCTAAGTATGGTTCCCAATCAGAGACAACAAGCAACAGCTGATTCTCGTTGCCTCTGATTGAGAACCACCCCGGCCAACATAGATACACATGAACTAGATCCTAACATAGAAACACAAACACATAGAATCTACACACCCTGGCTCAACATATAAGAGTCCCAGAGCCAGGGCGTGACAGTACCCCCCCCCAAAGGCGCGGACTGCGACCGCGCCAACCATAAACCGAACAGGGGAGGGCCGGGTGGGCATTCCTCCTCGGAGGTGGATCCGGCTCCGGGCGTGACCACCACCCTCTAATAACCCCCCCGTAGTGCCTGGCGACGCGCACCATTGGCTTGGTGCGGGGAGCAGGAACAGGCCGGGCCGGGCTGGCGACGCGCACCATTGGCTTGGTGCGGGGAGCAGGAACAGGCCGGGCTGGCGACGCGCACCATAGGCTTGGTGCGGGGAGCAGGAACAGGCCGGGCCGGCGACGCGCACCATAGGCTTGGTGCGGGGAGCAGGAACAGGCCGGGCCGGGCTGGCGACGCGCACCATTGGCTTGGTGCGGGGAGCAGGAACAGGCCGGGCCGGGCTGGTGACGCGCACCATTGGCTTGGTGCGGGGAGCAGGAACAGCCCGGGCCGGGCTGGCGACGCGCACCATTGGCTTGGTGCGGGGAGCAGGAACAGGCCGGGCCGGGCTGGCGACGCGCACCATAGGCTTGGTGCGGGGAGCAGGAACAGGCCGGGCCGGCGACGCGCACCATAGGCTTGGTGCGGGGAGCAGGAACAGGCCGGGCCGGGCTGGCGACGCGCACCATTGGCTTGGTGCGGGGAGCAGGAACAGGCCGGGCCGGGCTGGTGACGCGCACCATAGGCTTGGTGCGGGGAGCAGGAACAGGCCGGGCTGGCGACGCGCACCATAGGCTTGGTGCGAGGGACAGGAACAGGCCGGACCGCACTGGGAACACACACCACTGGCCTTATACGGGGATCAGGAACGGGCCGGACTGGACTGGCAACACACTTCAGTACCTCTCGCCGTGCCTCTACACTTTCCCTCCCTCTAATCTCCAATGGCTCCCGTAACCCGGTGGCCTTCTCTCCTCGTCCACAAACTCGCCCCTTATCTGCCTCCAGCAGCCCCGTCGTCCATGCCATGTGCCCCCCCCTAAAAATGTATTGGGGTTGCCTCTCGCCTGTCCGACGACGACACTGTTGGCGCCGTACCTCCTCTCTCGCCAAGGCTTTAACCTTTGCCCATGGTCCTCTGCCCTCGAACATGTCCTCCCAGGACCACCATTGGCCCACCTGGGCCATCGCCAACTTCTCCATCTCCTTACCCGGCGTTAGCTCCGAAACATGCTGCTTGGTCCAGTATTGGTGGGATCTTCTGTCACGATCGTCAAAAGGATTGGACCAATGCGCAGCGTGGAATGCGAACATACTTTATTATATATTCACCACACGAACAAAAACAACAACACGATACGTGAAGTCCTTGGTAACAAACACAAACCAACACGGAACAAGATCCCACAATACACTGTGCCAAACAGGCTGCCTAAGTATGGTTCCCAATCAGAGACAACAAGCAACAGCTGATTCTCGTTGCCTCTGATTGAGAACCACCCCGGCCAACATAGATACACATGAACTAGATCCTAACATAGAAACACAAACACATAGAATCTACACACCCTGGCTCAACATATAAGAGTCCCAGAGCCAGGGTGTGACAGTGTGTGTTTATTATGGTGTGTATTATCATTTCCCAGCATAAAAATGTATCCCCATTCCCCAATCAAATACCTTCATCGATACCAAAAAATTAACTAAACCCTCATTAAATTTGTCATAGCCTTGTATTAAATGCATTTAGAAGAACATTTTGTAATATGAACTGCATTATGAAGAAAACCGTGTAGGGCTACTGCTGCCTATACGAAAAAAGGGCCTTTCTCACTACAAGTGGACTAGTAGCCCAATGTTTTAAGCAAAAACAAACATAGAAAACAGCATGAATAAAAATAAAACGTAAGGCTACTATTATATTATAATTATTTCGGTGACAACCTGATTAATTAACAATATTTGGTTGTTAACACATTCGTTTTTTTATATAAATAAATGTGGGACACAAAAAAAGGCAGTGTAGAACACCATTGCCTATCATGCATTGCTCCAATAACGTTCAAAAGATTGTTCCGAAGTTTGCCCCCAGAATTATTTTTCTTCCTATGAATTAAGTTGCACAAAAATGTGTGTATTTTCCTACGAATTAAGTCGCATGACATTCGTGTCTTTTCACACAAATTAAGCCACACAACAATGCACAAAACACACAAAATCTGCTGCAATACTTTTTGTACATATTTGCACGAATTGAGTGTGAGATTGTGTTGATGGGAACGTCTCTTCTTAGAGATCACCACAGATAAGGTATGTTTGAACCTTGCAATAGTCCACAGATGGTCTGCCATCCAGACAATTTCATAAATCGTGATTGAGTCATCATGCTGGGCCTCGCACGCCAGCCAGTCACCAATCGCGAGTATATCACCTTCTCTCATTCTTCCACTACAGTAGTCATTTATGGAAAACTAATGAAAAATCTAAGGGCCCATGCAGAGCATCGAAACATTCAAAGCTTATTAATAGGACTACATTTAGCCTAATTGTGAACACATATGGCTGAGGGGAAAGGTCAAAGGATCCTAGTCAGGCTATTGTTTGTGAAATCCAGATTAAATATAGGCCTTCATGTGTATCAAATGTGTAGGCGATAGTGGGCTAAATCAATGAGAAATGAGCTGAAATGTGCAGGCTTTGTCATGATCTGTGATCAAAATAGGCTGGGGTGTTTCCGGTTCCGTTTAAGGTAAGGGTATGTGTAAGAACGCAACTGCACTGAAATGAATAGCCTGATTTAATGCGATTCTCCAGAATAAAAACATGTGTTTATCTGTTAAGCTGTTTGGTCTATGAATACCGCTTCTATACCGAGTCTATCTTTTTGGTATTTTGCTATAGGCATAGCCTACCACTAATATTCTAAATTGCGGAGACATTAATAAAACAACCATATTTTCCTGTGATAATGACACTTGCTTTTCATTTAAAAGTGAATGTTTTCATTAGCCTATAGGCCTACCAAGAACCCATGTTGAGGGTGGGCAAGACCTTCGATAGGCTAGTGGACTATGCAACAAAAATCTTGGAGTTAATCATAGCCTAGATCGCTTTATATAATCTGGACTGTTGTTTTTTTCTAAGTCTGAGCAAACAAGGGGTACATATGCTTTTAGCCCGTCTCTATAACAAGAGTTAGGCTTATATCCTCACATACCCCCTCAATTCAAGCCCTGCATTTAACTATAAGACATCTCCACAGGAATTGGTAGCCTGCATGGTGACAGTGATTAAACAGGGAACCCCTGGAAAGGAGAAGGACAACACTAAAAGGCCACTGAACCCACACGTGGCGCCCGCACGATACAAAATTAGAACACAAGTTGTACTAATCATTAAGATTGTTGTCAGGTTGACTTTCAACTGCACGATATGCATGAATTCAAAAATGTTCTGCTGAATTGGCCCTAGAAATGTAGCCTAGATAGTATCACTTCTTTTTTTCCCTTGTGAAACCTGTTCTATTTCCAGCAAGTAAATACACTTCTATCCACAGTTCTGAGGGAATCATATTCACCCAAAAGCACCTTTTTACTGAATTACCATAGACATATCATTTACAGTTGACAGTCTTAACATCCCCCCACAAAACACATAGTTATAACCTACGACTAGATGCAAATCCTCGAACTGAACGAATAAAAGAGCAATGGACTTTTAAAACTTACCCATCCCTAACACTCCCTGTTATACGACTGAACATGTTGTTTTAACTCTAAGCTGTAGGCCAAGGTTTCCTTCCTCATAAAACTCCCCCCTCTTCATGTTTTCAATCTCTGGACAAATGGATTTAAAGTTAAATTAGTCCAACAACAATATAACTATTTTCAGTTTAGTAGTAATATTATGATGAATTTCTCAAGACTATTCAGACGGTAAACAGAATGTATATCGAAGCCTGCAAGCCTTGGGTACTTTCCACTCTCCGCCCAACACCTTTCATAAAAGAACTACAGGGACTTTCCTAATCATAAGACGAAGGCAGAACCTGCTCCCCCTGTCCCACCATGCCCTCCTGGCCTCCTGATCTGAAAGAACTGGACGGGTGAAAACAAATACCATAATGCTTTCTCCTATCTCCTGTTCAGATCAGTGACAATGAAAGAAAGGAGATAGAGGAAGCCACTGTAGACTGTTGAGGTGCACCCCTACAGTAGGCTATGACTGCCTTGTTATCAGTCCTGTGTAGGACACAGGGAAGGGTGTATTAAGACTTTCTCACAGATGAGACCAAGGAGCTGCTCTCACTTATGACTCCACTGTCTGATGAACAAACAAAGCCGCTTGATGACATTGGATCCTTCTCAAGAGGTCAAAGGGCAGACTGTACCCTCTCAGGCAGTACCATCCCAGTCTGCTTCAGTGGTCCAGAAATCAGGAGCTGACTCAGCGCTGGATAGGTAAAGGATAGCATTATCATAATCAAACCCAGACTCAGAGCTGGATAGGTAAGAGATAGCAGTATCATAATCAAACCCAGACTCAGAGCTGGATAGGTAAGATATAGCAGTATCATAATCAAACCCAGACTCAGAGCTGGATAGGTAAGAGATAGCATTATCATAATCAAACCCAGACTCAGCGCTGGATAGGTAAGAGATAGCAGTATCATAATCAAACCCAGACTCAGAGCTGGATAGGTAAGAGATAGCAGTATCATAATCAAACCCAGACTCAGCGCTGGATAGGTAAGAGATAGCAGTATCATAATCAAACCCACACTCAGAGCTGGATAGGTAAGAGATAGCAGTATCATAATCAAACCCAGACTCAGAGCTGGATAGGTAAGAGATAGCAGTGTCATAATCAAACCCAGACTCAGCGCTGGATAGGTAAGAGATAGCATTATCATAATCAAACCCAGACTCAGCGCTGGATAGGTAAGAGATAGCAGTATCATAATCAAACCCAGACTCAGAGCTGGATAGGTAAGAGATATCAGTATCATAATCAAACCCAGACTCAGAGCTGGATAGGTAAGAGATAGCAGTATCAGAAATCAAACCCAGACTCAGAGCTGGATAGGTAAGAGATAGCAGTATCATAATCAAACCGAGACTCAGAGCTGGATAGGTAAGAGATAGCATTATCATAATCAAACCCAGACTCAGAGCTGGATAGGTAAGAGATAGCAGTATCATAATCAAACCCACACTCAGAGCTGGATAGGTAAGAGATAGCAGTATCATAATCAAACCCACACTCAGAGCTGGATAGGTAAGAGATAGCAGTATCAGAAATCAAACCCATAACACTCTGGAACACCTCTTGTTATACACTACATTCATGAACATAATGTTGTCTGTGAAATTGAAGTTTTATATTTAATTAAAATCACCACAACTTAATTCAGCTTCCCACGGGCAGTTAAGGCATGTTATAGAGCTCACCGGATTGTAGTCCTCTGGTTTATTAAGACATTCCTGTGGGGAAAATGTATGGGGAAAGAATAGGGTTTTGGGATAAACGCCGAAAATAAGGTCTGAGGTTAAATCAGGCTTAGGAAATCTTATACGTTTTGTTCTGTGAGATAATATCAGTCAGTTAACTTGACCTTGATGAATTATGAAGCGTTTATGTGGTTTTTATGATTACGTAAATGCTTAGAAATTCACAGACCTTATTTTCTACATTGATTGAAAACCCCTACCAAAACACCATTCGTTTCCCCACAGGCTTTGTACAACAAACCCTAGTGGAGTTAGTGCCTACAAAAAGACGCCATTGCTATTTCTCTCTATAGTAATGTTGTATTAACTAGTCTCTCTATGTCCCTGTTCTGTGTGTGTATGAACCAGTGATTATTCACTCTCCCCCTGCGATGTCAGCTGACCAGGGGATGAGCCAAGCCACCCAACCTCGCTACCCCGAGACCGTCTGGAGGGTAAGATACAGAATATAGGTCTCTCCATGGGTGAGAGATGGATATTTAAGCTAATCAACACTCCCTTTAGATTGACTGACTTGTTGAATGATCGATCCATTCATCCTTCCATCCCATCCCAGCTTTCCTCTCCTCTGAGGACCCAGCGAGGGTGGAGCACAGTCTGAGAGCTGTTGAGGGAGAACACTTCTACAGCCAGAGAGGTGAGAGGTCACATGGTTTAGATGGTACATTTTTATGTCACGTAAGCAAAAGGGAATATGTTCCATCATTTATGTTCATTCACATTAATGAAAAATTCCTCCAGAAACGACAGAACAAATAATGCAACAAATATTGTGGTTAAACTCAAATATACTAATTGATAAAAAACCATTCTGTTAGGCCTACTGCTGCTAGGTAGCTCTCTCTCTGCTCTCCCCCTCCCCTCTGTCTGTCCTTGATTGCAGGAGTGAAGTCTGGTGTGCGGGAGTCAGGGTTCCAGCTGCAGCTCATTCACCATAATCACCTCAGCCTTTAAGACCCGGTCAAACTTACCACTCATCGTCAGATCATAGTCAAGACGACCATGTTAGTCTCGCTGCCGACTCAACCTGTTTGTTTCAACCCGACTATTTGTGTTTTTGGCCTGTTCTATTTACTTTTCTCCTGTGCCACAGATTATTGGAACCTGACTCCTGCCTCCGCTTCACTCCTGCCACCACCATCCTGCTCTCCACTACCGGACCTCCCTTTTGGACTCACCACGGACACTAGGACATTACGGTACCACATCTGCCCTGACCTGGGTCTGTTACCCTCCCTGTAACCTGGACTTGCTCTTCCACTATTATTGGAAACCTGGACTAATTGAACATTGTAAATAAACCTGTTAAACCTTCTCTGGCTTGGTGTAGTTGTCTGCATTTGGGTTCAATCCAGTTAAATCATGACACATTCTTAAAAAAAAAAATAGTTTAACAAAGGTATGATCTTCGTAAAAGATATCATAGGTAGGACTGGTGGAGTTATGTCGCACATGCAGCTAACATAAACATATGGCAATGTCTGCTCTACCCAAAATTACAACCAAATAATTGCAGCATTACTGCAAAAATGGAAGAGGAAAGTGGAAGGGGGAAAAAGTAAGGAACTTGTCTTTTGGGCCTGCATTAAAGACCATAATTGGTTAAAGAAAATTGTGATAAATAAAAAAGTATACCAGTTTAATTTCAGGACCAAAGGATTGACAGCCGTCCCATATAAATTGCAAAATAGTTGGGAATAGATTTGACGTATCGATTCCATGGCATAGTGTTTATGAACTGATACACAAAACAACGCCAGAGTCAAAACTTATAATTTTTCTATTTAAATTATTATACAAAATTCTTGCTACCAATAGAATGTTATTTATATGGGGGATACAATCTTCCCAGCTCTGCAGATTTTGCTGCGAAGAGACAGAATCATTAGATCATTTGCTTTGGTACTGTCCATTTGTAGCTTGTTTTTGGTCACAGGTCCAGGAAAAGATGAAGGATTGCAATATTTACCTGGAGCTAACCCTGCAGATAGCACTACTGGGTGATCTGAAAAGTCATAATCGATCAATAATATAATCATACTTTTAGCAAAAATATTTATTTTCAATTTACAATCTGTAGAAACAATGAGAATAGAAGGGTTCAGAACTTTTGTGAAATATCAATGTACAGTTGAAAAATATATGGCAAATAGAAATCCAATATGGATGGTGTTAAGAGATAGATTGGAGGTGTTGACTGGAGCTGAAGGATGGGACTAATAACAGCTAATAACAACTAATAACAACAAGATAACTAATGTAAAACATACTGTGTCCATAATAAGTATATAGGTTATAGGTTGAGAGCTTTTGTGAAAGAGCACAGTTAGAAAGATATGGCAAATAGAAGCAAACCGGATGGACATCATGAAAATGATCGGAGAGGTTGAGGAAGTTCAGGAGTAAAAACAAACAAAATATAATTATTGTAAAATTGACTGTGTCCATAAAATGTATATAGTATGTATACGCTGGAAGTAGAGGCCTAAGCGTTGTTGTTCACTAGTTTACTCCAATTAAGGAAGGGGTGGTGGGGTTGGAAAGTAATAAAGGGAAATATATATATATTTTAAAGGATATGCATATACACTACTGTTCAAAAGTTTGGGGTCACTTAGAGATTCTTGTTTTCCATGAAAACATACATGAAATGAGTTTGAATAGGAAATATAGCAAAATGAGTAGGAAATGTAGTCATTGACAAGGTTAGAAATAATGATTTTCAATTGAAATAACTTTGTCCTTCAAACTTTGCTTTCGTCAAAGAATCCTCCATTTTCAGCAATTACACCCTTGCAGACCTTTGGCATTCTAGTTGTCAATTTGTTGAGGTAATCTGAAGAGATTTCACCCCATGCTTCCTGAAGCACCTCCCACAAGTTGGATTGGCTTGATGGGCACTTCTTACGTACCATACGGTCAAGCTGCTCCCACAACAGCTCAATAGGGTTGAGATCCGGTGAATGTGCTGGCCACTCCATTATAGACAGAATACCAGCTGACTGCTTCTTCCCTAAATAGTTATTGCATAGTTTGGAGCTGTGCTTTGGGTCATTGTCTACAGGGTATGGCATGGTGTTGCAAAATGGAGTGATAGCCTTCCTTCTTCAAGATCACTTTTACCCTGTACAAATCTCCCACTTTACCACCACCAAAGCACCCCCAGACCATTGCATTGCCTCCACCATGCTTGACAGATAGCATCAAGCACTCCTCCAGCATCTTTTCATTTGGTCTGCGTCTCACAAATGGCCTTCTTTGTGATCCGAACACCTCAAACTTCGATTCGTCTGTCCATAACACTTTTTTCCATTCTTCCTGTCCAGTGTCTGTGTTCTTTTGCCCATCTTAATCTTTTCTTTTTATTGGCCAGTCTGAGATATGGCTTTTTCTTTGCAACTCTGCCTGGAAGGTCAGCATCCCAGAGTCGCCTCGTCACTGTTGATGGTGAGACTGGTGTTTTGCGCGTACTATTTAATGAAGCTGCCAGTTGAGGACCTGTGAGGCGTCTGTTTCTCAAACTAGCCACTAATGTATTTGTCCTCTTTCTCAGTTGTGCACCAGGGCTTCCCACTCCTCTTTCTATTCTGGTTAGAGCCAGTTTCTGCTGTTCTGTGAAGGGAGTAGTACACAGCGTTGTACGAGATCTTCAGTTTCTTGGCAATTTCTCGCATGGAATAGCCTTCATTTCTCACAACAAGAATAGACTGACGAGTTTCATTAGAAAGTTATTTGTTTCTGGCCATTTTGAGCCTGTAATCGAACCCACAATTGCTGGTGCTCCAGATACTCAACTAGTCTCAAGAAGGCCAGTTTTATTGCTTCTTTAAATCAGCACAACAGTTTTGTTATTGTACAGAGGTGTTTGCACATTATTAGAGTAATGAAAGGAGTTGGCTAGTTGTTACTAATAGAGTAATTATCTATTTGGTTTGTCGTCATGTCAGATACATGGTAACTTGGCACTTGCTTTGTATTTATGCAACTTCAACTTGAAATGTATAATGTACAGCTACAGTATGTCAATGTGAATTGAATACTAAAGTATATTATTTTCTGTATTTGCAGTTTCACAACATAAACGTTTTCAATACATTCGTTCAAGAAAAGTCACGCCTTGGAAGTCAAAATATGACATATTCAGTATTGCACCATCCCATTCTCTGGGCTCTGTCTGCAATCATAACCAGTAGTATATACCAGGAATAATGAAACAGAATAATAATAGATGTTTGGTGAATCTATGAATTATGTATGACCACTGGAGTCTTATAATTCTTTCAACAGAATATTTAGAAATGTATTTCATCACTCAAAATCTTGCCAAAGCATATTCTGTAGGAGGGGTTAATATGAATGTAAAATAATTTGACATGATTTACATAAATGGAGTCATGAACATATGGACTTTGAAATGAACAAGGGAGAGGTTAAACGTAGACTAAGTCTGGCATAAGCTTATTCCCACACTTTACAATAACTCTGTTGCAGTGGTCTTAGGTAGTCTCCGTATAGGCTATGCCCTCCATCGCGACACTGCTGCTCTGTTGAAGAGCTTGTGATCTCCGTGCAGCACCACAGCACCATGCGCCTTCGGAAAAGCACCCGTCAGCCTCAGAAGATGCCCTTCTGGAGGCATGCAGCCATAGTCATTATACCCTAATGTAGGCCTATTTGCCTACTAGACAAATAAAGTGCAGAGCATGCATGATGCGTGCAACTCGGCATTCCAACATATTTGAACATTTAATTCATCCTTCATTCAGTTGTCAGTCAGTATGTCATCCATTCTGTCATTTGTCTGAGTTGCAATAAGAACTAAATCAAAGAGAATAGACCAGTCTTATCCATGTGTTTATTCAAAATACAGTGGGGAAAAAAAGTATTTAGTCAGCCACCAATTGTGCAAGTTCTCCCACTTAAAAAGATGAGAGAGGCCTGTAATTTTCATCATAGGTACACGTCAACTATGACAGACAAAATGAGAAAAAAGAATCAAGAAAATCACATTGTAGGATTTTTAATGAATTTATTTGCAAATTATGGTGGAAAATAAGTATTTGGTCAATAACAAAAGTTTCTCAATACTTTGTTATATACCCTTTGTTGGCAATGACTCAGGTCAAACGTTTTCTGTAAGTCTTCACAAGGTTTTCACACACTGTTGCTGGTATTTTGGCCCATTCCTCCATGCAGATCTCCTCTAGAGCAGTGATGTTTTGGGGCTGTCGCTGGGCAACATGGACTTTCAACTCCCTCCAAAGATTTTCTATGGGGTTAAGATCTGGAGACTGGCTAGGCCACTCCAGGACCTTGAAATGCTTCTTACGAAGCCACTCCTTCGTTGCCCGGGCGGTGTGTTTGGGATCATTGTCATGCTGAAAGACCCAGCCACGTTTCATCTTCAATGCCCTTGCTGATGGAAGGAGATTTTCACTCAAAATCTCACGATACATGGCCCCATTCATTCTTTCCTTTACACAGATCAGTCGTCCTGGTCCCTTTGCAGAAAAACAGCCCCAAAGCATGATGTTTCCACCCCCATGCTTCACAGTAGGTATGGTGTTCTTTGGATGCAACTCAGCATTCTTTGTCCTCCAAACACGACGAGTTGAGTTTTTACCAAAAAGTTCTATTTTGGTTTCATCTGACCATATGACATTCTCCCAATCCTCTTCTGGATCATCCAAATGCACTCTAGCAAACTTCAGACGGGCCTGGCCATGTACTGGCTTAAGCAGGGGGACACGTCTGGCACTGCAGGATTTGAGTCCCTGGCGGCGTAGTGTGTTACTGATGGTAGGCTTTGTTACTTTGGTCCCAGCTCTCTGCAGGTCATTCACTAGGTCCCCCGTGTGGTTCTGGGATTTTTGCTCACCGTTCTTGTGATCATTTTGACCCCACGGGGTGAGATCTTGCGTGGAGCCCCGGATCGAGGGAGATTATCAGTGGTCTTGTATGTCTTCCATTTCCTAACAATTGCTCCCACAGTTGATTTCTTCAAACCAAGCTGCTTACCTATTGCAGATTCAGTCTTCCCAGCCTGGTGCAGGTCTACAATTTTGTTTCTGGTGTCCTTTGACAGCTCTTTGGTCTTGGCCATAGTGGAGTTTGGAGTGTGACTGTTTGAGGTTGTGGACAGGTGTCTTTTATACTGATAACAAGTTCAAACAGGTGCCATTAATACAGGTAACGAGTGGAGGACAGAGGAGCCTCTTAAAGAAGAAGTTTCAGGTCTGTGAGAGCCAGAAATCTTGCTTGTTTGTAGGTGACCAAATACTTATTTTCCACCATACTTTGCAAATAAATTCATTAAAAATCCTACAATGTGATTTTCTGGATTTTTTTTCTCTCAATTTGTCTGTCATAGTTGACGTGTACCTATGATGAAAATTACAGTCCTCTCTCATCTTTTTAAGTGGGAGAACTTGCACAATTGGTGGCTGACTAAATACTTTTTTCCCCCACTGTATATGTAAAGTTCTGTAAAGAACTTGCTGGATAATGCTTAACAGGTAATTTGGTGATTTTGAAGTCACAGCAGAAGCTCTAGTGTATCTTATGGCCTACCTCATATTTCTGTAAACAGTTGGGGATACAAAAGATTGTAGCGAAACCTGTAGTTATGTAGTGAAGTCTGATAAAGACTGATGGACAAACATGGTGCCAGAAATATAATTATCTCTTTGTAACCAGCTGTTAAATTTCTCCTCTAGTCAACTAGCCTCTTTGTAATGAATACTCAGGGAGAAAAAGGTGTAGCTTCACGCTCAGAGCGTGGCAGGTGTTTATTTCGCCTTCGCAGAAGGCAGGAATCGTGGTCACACGCAGGCAATGGTCATACACAGGTAGGCAAACAGGCAGGAGAATCAAAAACTAGGACTGAAGACTATAACTGGTTCTCACAAACGAGCTAGGAAAAGGCTTAGTAGAGTCAAAACGAACAACACCTCACAAGGCACAAACAGAAAGAACTGAGCTAAATAAGGAGCTGATGAGACCAGGTGAGTAACTAACACAGGTGAAATCAATGAACAAAAATGAAAGACAGGGCTACGTTCAAGAACACAAAGAAACAGGGCTACGTTCAAGAACACAAGGTTGACTAAGAAAATAAAAATACAGAACGTTACACTCTTCAGTTTAACTGGGACATAGTAAGTGTGATAACTAAACATTTTGAGGACAGGTAGGCTGTAAATCCAATAGTCAGTGAAGTTGCATATTCTTCCCAAGGGGGTAGGCCAATATCAACAGATTTTCATACAATTTAAAGTTAGTTTGCCGTTGATATCTTAAAGGGGCAATCGGCAGTTGCTATATCAAGTTTTTGACTTCTAAATTAATTATATATACCCATTGATTATTGAAAATTATAAACTGGGTGGTTCGAGCCATGGATGCTGATTGGCTGGCAGCCGTGGTATACCACGGGTATGACAAAACATTTATTTTTACTGCTCTAATTACGTTGGTAACCAGTTTATAATAGCAATAAGGCACCTCGGGGGTTTGTGGTATATGGCCAATATACCACGGCTAAGGGCTGTGTCCATTTAATTTGAAGTCAATCCACATGTTTGGGAACTTATTTTGGACTATGGGTAAATAAAATAAAGAAGGACAATCATCAGTCCAGAACAGAGAGAGGACAGCATACAGAAAGGCACTTTATAGCTGTTTGGAGCAGATATAATATAGTGCATTCTGGAATATTCCTGGCTAATCAGGCTGTGGGGTGGCAACAAAGTATGACTTCAGTTTTGCTTCTGCTCACATGTAGAATGTTGAGCTTCAACCAAGCTTGTACTTTGAGGGATTTGGGGCCATTTTTTATGTAGACATGCATGTCATCCGCAAAACTGTGGAAGAGGACTCCAAGTCACCTGATTAACATAACTGAGTGGAAGTAGGCAGAGGATGACCAGGGTGTGGGACACCACAGGTGACTGAGTGGACCTGCACTCTTCTACAATACTTATTCTGACCTACAGTACCAGTCAAAAGTTTGGACACACCTACTCATTCAAGGGTTTTTCTTTATTTTAATTTTACTATTTTCTACATTGTAGAATAATAGTGAAGACATCAAAACTATGAAATAACACATATGGAATTATGTAGTAACCCAAAAAGTGTTAAACAAATCAAAATATATTTTATATTTGATATTCTTCAAATAGCCACCCTTTGCCTTGATGACAGCTTTGCACACTCTTGGCATGCTCTCAACCAGCTTCATGAGGTAGTCACCTGGAATGCATTTCAATTAATTAGGTGTGCCTTCTTAAAAGTTAATTCGTAATCTGTGTCTCAAGATATTATCAAGTCCCATTTGGAGTTCCATAGTATGGGCTGACAGACGTTGTGGTCCTGAAGTTATACACACGTTTGACTTTCCCCTGGACAGAGCAGAGGGTTCTCACCTACCGATGCTGGTTCCTAATCCTCATCACATGGTCCTTTTCATTTTAGAACAGGCTGTAGGCAGAAGCTGATACACATGTTCCAGTGTGGGTGGAAGCTAATGTATATGATTAATACACTAAGCCACATAATAGTCATTGTCAATGCACAGTGATCCTCTACCCAGAGGTCATATTCTTCCTACTGGAGGTTGGGTTTCAAAGTGTTTTTCATTTCTTTAGACTACAATTGAATGTGCTGTAGAATTCTGTTTTTATACCAACCAGATTCTACAATACCACATTTAACATGTAGTGTTAAAATACACTATAGATGGCTGGACCAGCCAGCGGACCACAGCTTACAGAATGTTGAGTCCCTGACTGTGATGGGGGCTTGAATCTGGGAGAGAATTCATTAATAATTTATCAGTAATTCATTTATATTCTGGACACTGATTTGTAGTACAATTGCTTGTATCCAGAGTCCTATATTCTTGGATCATATCATGTGTCTTAGCATTGATGACTTGATGAAGTAATATACCATATACATTTATTTAGAAATATGTTTGAAATTCTTTTAACTCATAAATCTATTCCGTAAACATATTTAGAAAACCTTGAAGGTGTGCCTTACCTTTTCCAGTTCCCTCAGACAGCATTGATATATCCTGATCTGGGGATGTCTATCAGACAGAATCCGTAATTAGTAAACCACATTGGGCCGGTTTCCCGGACAGAGATTAAGCCCAGTCCTGGACAAAGACGCACATTCAATGGAGGTTTATTGTGTGGGAAACTGGCCCATTAAATTCAAATTTCACAGCCAGAAGAGATGACTTAGTAACACAATGTGATGAAAGATATTAATAGATTTCCAAACATACCTGTGTCAGTATTTGAGGGCCTATAAAAAAGTCAGATGTCCAATATTGTAATAAACATATGTAACCATGACGTTAACAAACAGTAATCTACACTATGAGAAGTAGAACATGTAGCATTTACAGAGTATACTGAGTATCACAGGCATTGAAAACAATGAATGGTACAGATAAAATTCCAGTCATCTTACCTAAGTTTTGTCTTGTTCTCACCATCTCTCTTGTTCTCACTATAAATAAACAAACACCAGCTATGGTGCCTATCAGGAAACCTATCAGAACACCAGCTATGGTTCCAGCTGTGGTTCCAGCTGTGGGAAGTGAGGTTACTCCGGATTCTGAATCCGACCAAGGAGTTCCTGGTTCAATTTCCAAGAATTCACATCTATGTCAAAGACATAAATATAGTTTTTTTGTTTTGTTTTTGAGCATAATAATGATTGTATTTTTATATCTTCAGGGGGATAACCATTTGAACTAACTAATCATGTCCACACTTACTCTGTGTGTGGTTGACAAGATGTTAATGATCCATCTGAATACGTTTTACCAGGGCAGTCAACACACACAGTATCTGTAGATGTTGTTCCTGCATAAATACATGTTGAAACGTTAATGAAAAATTCATTTTTATTTAATTCCATTCACTGTAATGATTATTCACACTGAAGTTAACAACTTGACTCAATTGAATTATGACAACACAATTAGTTTTATGAGTGAGACAGAATACCAACCTGTGTGGCTGATGTATTGACCAGGTTTACAGCTGCTGTGTCTCTGGGCTGCTCTACAACCATCCTTAGTTGGGTCTAGACAGTAGAACCCCTCCAGTGTCCCACAGACAGTGTCTGATGAAGGTCTACATGGCTGCTTTACCTTCAAACCCAAACCTATGGAGAAAACATGGCATGTATTATCTGATGCAGATACAACTGACATATAGTGCATTCGGAAAGTATTCAGACCCCTTGACTTTTTTCCACATTTTGTTACGTTACAGCCTTATTCTAAAATGCATTAAATATTTTTTTCCCCCTCATCAATCTACGCACTATACCTCATAATGACAATGGGAAAACAGGTTTTTACCTATTAAAAATAAAAAAACAGAAATATCTTATTAACATAAGTATTCAGACCCTTTGCTATGATACTGGAAATTGAGCTCAGGTGCATCCTGTTTCCATTGATCATCCTTGAGATGTTTCTACAACTTGATTGGAGTCCACCCGTGGTAAATTCAATTAATTTGACATTTTGGAAAGGTACACCT
Source organism: Coregonus clupeaformis (assembly GCF_020615455.1). NCBI lineage: Eukaryota > Metazoa > Chordata > Actinopteri > Salmoniformes > Salmonidae > Coregonus > Coregonus clupeaformis. Next base: position 51,881,313 of record NC_059215.1, read on the forward strand.
GTCTATATAAGGTCCCACATTTGACAGTGCATGTGAGAGCAAAAACCAAGCCATGAGGTCGAAGGAATTGTCCGTAGAGCTCCGAGACAGGATTTTGTCAAGGCACAGATCTGGGGAAGGGTACCAAAACATTTCTGCAGCATTGAAGGTCCCCAAGAACACAGTGGCCTCCATCATTCTTAAATGGATGAAGTTTGGAACCACCAAGACTCTTCCTAGATCGGGGGAGAAGGGCCGATGGTCACTCTGACAGAGTTCTAGAGTTCCTCTGTGGAGATGGGAGAACCTTCCAGAAGGACAACCATCTCTGCAGCACTCCACCAATCAGGCCTTTATGGTAGAGTGGCCAGACGGAAGCCACTCCTCAGTAAAAGGCACATGACAGCCCGCTTGGAGTTTGCCAAAAGGCACCTAAAGACTCTCAGACCATGAGAAACAAGATTATCTGGTCTGATGAAACCAAGATTGAATTCTTTGGTCTGAATGCCAAGCGTCAAGTCTGGAGGAAACCTGGCACCATCCCTACGGTAAAGCATGGTAGTGGCAGCATCATGCTGTGAGGATGATTTTCAGCGGAAGGGACTGGGAGACTAGTCAGGATCGAGGGAAAGATGAATGGAGCAAAGTACAGAGAGATCCTTGATGAAAACCTGCTCCAGAGCGCTCAGGACCTCAGACTGGGGCGAAGGTTCACCTTCCAACAGGACAACGACCCTAAGCACACAGCCAAGGCAACGCAAAAGTGGCTTCGGGACAAGTCTCTGAATGTCTTTGAGTGCCCCAGCCAGAGCCCGGACTTGAACCCGATCAAACATCTCTGGAGAGACCTGAAAATAGATGTGCAGCGACGCTCCCCATCCAACCTGACAGAGCTTGAGAGGATCTACAGAGAAGAATGGGAGAAACTCCCCAAACACAGGTGTGCCAAGCTTGTAGTGTCATACCCAAGAAGACTCGAGGCTGTAATCGCTGCAAAAGGTGCATAAAGAAGTAAAGTGTCTAAATACTTATGTAAATGTTATATTTCAGTTTTATTTTTGCAAACATTTCAAAAAACCTGTTTTTGCTTTGCCATTATGGGGTATTGTGTGTAGATTGATGAGTTAAAAAAATTATTTAATCAACTTTAGAATACGGCTGTAAAGTAACAAAATGTGGAAAAAGTAAAGGGGTCTGAATACTTTCCGAATGCACTGTATCCTCATAGCATAACAGCATAGACTAACATATCAGACCATTGGGCTCATCAAGGAATGCCACAGGGTGGCAGAGAAGAACTGCTGTGATGCCAGCTGACAAAAGGGTAGGGAGGGCAGAGAGACAGCAGAGGAGAAGAAGAAGAAACAGAGACAGACAGACAGACAGACAGACTAGGAGAATCACAGACAGACAGAGAGACAGCAGAGGAGAATCACAGACAGACAGAGTGACAGCAGAGGAGAACAAGGAGAATCACAGACAGAGAGACAGTGACAGCAGAGATGCATAGACAGACAGCACGACAGGGAGAAAACAGACTCAGAGGCCCAGTTATAGTGGTGAGTTGTATCTCCAGACTCCAGTGATGTCTTAACATGTATTTGTTTTAAACATGAGCTGGTTAAAAATGGAGGAAGACCATGTTCCTTCAGTCACTGGTATACGCAGCAGGTTAGGAGAGTTAGGTTAAGGTTAGGAAATGGGGTTAGGGTTAGCGAAAATGCTCAAACGCATTAAGAAGGAAAGAAATTCCACAAATTAACTTTTAACAAGGCACACCTGCTCATTGAAATGCATTCCAGGTGACTACCTCATGAAGCTGGTTGAGAGAATGCCAAGAGTTGTGCAAAGCTGTCATCAAGGCAAAGGGTGGCTACTTTGAAGAATCTCAAATATTAAATATTTTTTGATATTTTTTGGTTACTACATGATTCCATATGTGTTATTTCATAGTTTGGATGTCTTTCACTATTATTCTACAATGTAGAAAATAGTCAAAATAAACAAAGACATTTGAATGAGTAGGTGTGTCCAAACTTTTGACTAGTACTGTATGTAAAAATGGCAAATATAACAAAAGCTAAATCAAGCATTGATTTACAACCATTTAACCATGTTAATCATTACTGAAACATGCAAACTACAAACATTGAAGCAGTTAAATATAAGAATACATGACAACTACATACAAATATTTTATAATAAATAATTGATACAAAAGTCAAGAGTTGGCTGTAACATGAGGACAAACAAAGTGAGTGTGTGTATATGTGTGTAAGTGTTTTGTGCGTGTGTGTCACGATCGTCAAAAGGATTGGACCAATGCGCAGCGTGGAATGCGAACATACTTTATTATATATTCACCACACGAACCAAAACAACAAAATGATACGTGAAGTCCTTGGTAACAAACACAAACCAACACGGAACAAGATCCCACAATACACTGTGCCAAACAGGCTGCCTAAGTATGGTTCCCAATCAGAGACAACAAGCAACAGCTGATTCTCGTTGCCTCTGATTGAGAACCACCCCGGCCAACATAGATACACATGAACTAGATCCTAACATAGAAACACAAACACATAGAATCTACACACCCTGGCTCAACATATAAGAGTCCCAGAGCCAGGGCGTGACAGTGTGTGTGTATTATGGTGTGTATTATCATTTCCCAGCATAAAAATGTATCCCCATTCCCCAATCAAATACCTTCATCGATACCAAAAAATTAACTAAACCCTCATAAAATTTGTCATAGCCTTGTATTAAATGCATTTAGAAGAACATTTTGTAATATGAACTGCATTATGAAGAAAATCGTGTAGGGCTACTGCTGCCTATACGAAAAAAGGGCCTTTCTCACTACAAGTGGACTAGTAGCCCAGTGTATTAAGCAAAAACAAACATAGAAAACAGCATGAATAAAAATAAAACGTAAGGCTACTATTATATTATTATTATTTTGGTGACAACCTGATTAATTAACAATATTGGGTTGTTAACACATTCGTTTTTTTATATAAATAAATGTGGGACACAAAAAAAGGCAGTGTAGTACACCATTGCCCATCATGCATTGCTCCAATAACGTTCAAAAGATTGTTCCGAAGTTTGCCCCCAGAATTATTTTTCTTCCTATGAATTAAGTTGCACAAAAATGTGTGCATTTTCCTACGAATTAAGTCGCACGACATTCGTGTCTTTTCACACAAATTAAGCCACACAACAATGCACAAAACACACAAAATCTGCTGCAATACTTTTTGTACATATTTGCACGAATTGAGTGTGAGATTGTGTTGATGGGAATGTCTCTTCTTAGAGATCACCACAGATAAGGTATGTTTGAACCTTGCAATAGTCCACAGATGGTCTGCCATCCAGACAATTTCATAAATCGTGATTGAGTCATCATGCTGGGCCTCGCACGCCAGCCAGTCAGTCACCAATCGCGAGTATATCACCTTCTCTCATTCTTCCACTACAGTAGTCATTTATGGAAAACTAATGAAAAATCTAACGGCCCATGCGGAGCATCGAAACCAATTGATTATTAAAAAAATTACCGATGCCTGTTTATTCATACAAAGCAGAAGATAGTAAATATAATTAATCACAATGGTTAGCCTATGCAAATTTTTAGGAAAACATTCTAAGCTTATTAATAAGACTACATTGAGCCTAATTGTGAACACATATGGCTGAGGGGAAAGGTCAAAGGATCCTAGTCAGGCTATTGTTTGTGAAATCCAGATTAAATATAGGCCTTCATGTATATCAAATGTGTAGGCGACAGTGGGCTAAATCAATGAGAAATAGAGCTGAAATGTGCAGGCTTTGTCATGATCTGTGATCCAAATAGGCTGGGGTGTTTCCGGTTCCGTTTAGGCTAAGGGTATGCGTAAGAACGCAACTGCACTGAAATGAATAGCCTGATTTAATGTGATTCTCCAGAATAAAAACATGTGTTTATCTGTTAAAGCTGTTTGGTCTATGAATACCGCTTCTATACCGAGTCTATCTTTTTGGTATTTTGCTATAGGCATAGCCTACCACTAATATTCTAAATTGTGGAGACTTTAATAAAACAACCATATTTTCCTGTGATAATGACACTTGCTTTTCATTTAAAAGGGAATGTTTTCATTAGCCTATAGGCCTACCAAGAACCCATGTTGAGGGTGGGCAAGACCTTCGATAGGCTAGTGGACTATGTAACAAAAATCGTGGAGTTAATCATAGCCTAGATCGCTTTATATAATCTGGACTGTTGTTTTTTTTCTAAGGCTGAGCAAACAAGGGGTACATATGCTTTTAGCCCATCTCTATAACAAGAGTTAGGCATATATCCTCACATACCCCCTCAATTCAAGCCCTGCTTTTAACTATAAGACATCTCCACAGAAATTGGTAGCCTGCATGGTGACAGTGATTAAATATGGAAACTTGAGGTAAACTGGGAACCCTGGGAAAGGAGAAGGACAACACTAAAAGGCCACTGAACCCACACGTGGCGCCTGCACGATACAAAATTAGAACACAAGTTGTACTAATCATTAAGGTTGTTTGTCAGCATGACTTTCAACTGCACGATATGCATGAATTCAAAAATGTTCTGCTGAATTGGCCCTAGAAATGTAGCCTAGATAGTATCACTTATTTTTTTCCCTTGTGAAACCTGTTCTACTTCCAGCAAGTAAATACACCTCTATCCACAGTTCTGAGGGAAACATATTCACCCAAAAGCACCTTTTTACTGAATTACCATAGACATATCATTTACAGTTGACAGTCTTAACATCCCCCCACAAAACACATAGTTATAACCTACAACTAGATGCAAATCATCTAACTGAACAAATGAAAGAGCAATGGACTTTTAAAACTTACCCATCCCTAACAGTCCCTGTTACACAACTGTACATGAGGTTTTAACACTAAGCTGTAGGCCAAGGTTTCCTTCCTCATAAAACTCCCCCCTCTTCTTGTTTTCAATTTCTGTATTGTTTCAATATTGTTATGATGAATTTCTCAAGACTACTCAGACAGATGGTAAAACAAATACCATAATGCTTTCACTTATCTCCTGTTCAGATCAGTGACAATGAAAGAAAGGAGATAGAGGAAGCCACTGTAGACTATTGAGGTGCACCCCTACAGTAGGCTATGACTGCCTTGTTATCCGTCCTGTGTAGGACACAGGGAAGGGTGTATTAAGACTTTCTCTCACTCAGGCAGATGAGACCAAGGAGCTGCTCTCACTTATGACTCCACTGTCTGATGAACAAACAAAGCCGCTTGATGACATTGGATCCTCCTCAAGAGGTCAAAGGGCAGACTGTACCCTCTCAGGCAGTACCATCCCAGTCTGCTTCAGGGTCCCAGAAATCAGGAGCTGACTCAGCGCTGGATAGGTAAAGGATAGCATTATCATATAATCAAACCCAGACTCAGCGCTGGATAGGTAAAGGATAGCATTATCATAATCAAACCCAGACTCAGAGCTGGATAGGTAAGAGATAGCAGTATCATAATCAAACCCAGACTCAGAGCTGGATAGGTAAGAGATAGCAGTATCATAATCAAACCCAGACTCAGAGCTGGATAGGTAAGAGATAGCAGTATCATAATCAAACCCAGACTCAGAGCTGGATAGGTAAGAGATAGCAGTATCATAATCAAACCCAGACTCAGAGATGGATAGGTAAGAGATAGCAGTATCATAATCAAAACCATAACACTCTGGAACACCTCTTGTTATACACTACATTTATGAACATAATGTTGTCTGTGAAATTGACGTTTTATATTTAATTAAATTCACCACAACTTAATTCATGTCACGTTCATTGAATGACGGGTCAGACCAAGGCGCAGCGTGATATACGTACATGTTTATTTACCATATAAACAATACGACATACATACTAGATCCTACACATAGAAAAAGCACAACAAGGAATATACACACCCTGACTCAACATATAAGCGTCCCCTGAGTCAGGGCGTGACAGTACCCCCCCCAAAGGTGCGGACTCCGACCGCGCAACATAAACATAACAGGGTAGGGGCCGGGTGGGCATTCCGCCTCGGAGGCGTATCTGGCTCGGGGCGTGACGACCTCTCACTCTCCGCCTCCCTGTTGCGCCCCTGGACTGGACCTCGGCGCGCTGGTTCCCCTCTCCTTCCTCCCACGATACGGCAGGCCCTGTCTGGACCCTGGTGTGGGAGACCCCGAACCTGGAGAGGGGCTGACGTCATGGTCTGGACTGGACACCGGTGGAGCGGACTGCTCTGGCTCCGGAGTGGAGCCGCTGACCGGAGCTGGATCAGGCACCGGTGGAGCGGACTGCTCTGGCTCCAGAGTGGAGCCGCTGACCGGAGCTGGATCAGGCACCGGTGGAGCGGACTGCTCTGGCTCCAGAGTGGAACAGCTGACCGGAACTGGACCAGGCACCGGTGGAACGGGCACGGGCCGTGCCGGGCTGGCGACGCGCACCACTGGCTTGGTGCGAGGAGCAGGAACAGGCCGGGCCGGGCCGGCGCTGGCGACGCGCACCACTGGTTTGGTGCGAGGAGCAGGAACAGGCCGGGCCGGGCTGGCGACGCGCACCACTGGCTTGGTGCGGGGAGCAGGAACGGGCCGGGCCGGACTGGGAACATGCACCACTGGCTTGATGCAAGGAGCAGGAACGGGCCGGACCGGACTGGCGACACGCACCACTTGCTTGGTGTGAGGAGCAGGACTGGGTTCCTTTATTAACCCCCGCTCCTTCTGCTGCCTAACCAGCTCCTCTCACCGTGCCTCTACTATTTCCTTTTCCCTCTGAGCCTCCAGTAGCATCACCCTCTGACCGAATAACTCCTGCTCCCTCTGAGCCAACAACCCCCGTAACATGGTGGCCTCCTCTCCTAACCTGCAGATCCGCCCTTCCACGGCCTCCTGTTGCCTCGTCGTCCACCCCGTATGCCCCACCCCAACATTTTCTTGGGGTTGCCTCTCGGGTCTCCGTCGTCGGCACGGTTGGCGCCGTTCCTCCTCTCCTACCATCATCGCCTCCCAATAACGGACGGCCTCCTCCTCTCCTGCCTGGGCATCTACCTTAGCCCATGGTCCTCTCCCAGCGAATATCTCCTCCCATGACCACAATTTGCCCACCTGTGACATGGCTATTCGCTCCGCCTGGGCACGCTGCTTGGTCCTCGTTTGGTGGGATCTTCTGTCACGTTCGTTGAATGACAGGTCAGACCAAGGCGCAGCGTGATATACGTACATGTTTATTTAACGTATAAATAATACGACAAAACAACAAACTAAACGAAACGTGAAGTTCTAAGGTAGTACAGACAACAAACCTTAACCGGAACAAGATCCCACAACATGACAGTGCCAATAGGCTGCCTAAGTATGGTCCCCAATCAGAGACAACGAGCGACAGCTGCCTCTGATTGGGAACCACACCGGCCAACATAGAAATATACATACTAGATCCCAAACATAGAAAAAGCACAAGGAATATACACACCCTGACTCAACATATAAGCGTCCCCTGAGTCAGGGCGTGACAATTCAGCTTCCCACGGGCAGTTAAGGCATGTTATAGAGCTCACCGGATTGTAGTCCTCTGGTTTGTTCAGACATTCCTGTGGGGAAAATGTATGGGGAAAGAATAGGGTTTTGGGATAAACGCCGAAAATAAGGTCTGAGGTTAAATCAGGCTTAGGAAATCTTATACGTTTTGTTCTGTGAGATAATATCAGTCAGTTAACTTGACCTTGATGAATTATGAAGCGTTTATGTGGTTTTTATGATTACGTAAATGCTTAGAAATTCACAGACCTTATTTTCTACATTGATTGAAAACCCCTACCAAAATGCCATTCATTTCCCCACAGGCTTTCAATCAATCAATCAATTTTATTTTATATAGCCCTTCTTACATCAGCTAATATCTCGAAGTGCTGTACAGAAACCCAGCCTAAAACCCCAAACAGCTAGTAATGCAGGTGTAGAAGCACGGTGGCTAGGAAAAACTCCCTAGAAAGGCGAAAACCTAGGAAGAAACCTAGAGAGGAACCAGGCTATGAGGGGTGGCCAGTCCTCTTCTGGCTGTGCCGGGTGGAGATTATAACAGAACCATGCCAAGATGTTCAAAAATGTTCATAAGTGACAAGCATGGTCAAATAGTAATCAGGAATAAATCTCAGTTGGCTTTTCATAGCCGATCATTAAGAGTTGAAAACAGCAGGTCTGGGACAGGTAGGGGTTCCATAACCGCAGGCAGAACAGTTGAAACTGGAATAGCAGCAAGGCCAGGCGGACTGGGGACAGCAAGGAGTCACCACGGCCGGTAGTCCCGACGTATGGTCCTAGGGCTCAGGTCTCTCAGTTGGCTTTTCATAGCCGATCATTAAAGAGTTGAAAACAGCAGGTCTGGGACAGGTAGGGGTTTCGTAGCTTTGTACAACAAACCCTAGTGGAGTTAGTGCCTACAAAAAGACGCCATTGCTATTTCTCTCTATAGTAATGTTGTATTAACTAGTCTCTCTATGTCCCTGTTCTGTGTGTGTATGAACCAGTGATTATTCACTCTCCCCCTGCGATGTCAGCTGACCAGGGGATGAGCCAAGCCACCCAACCTCGCTACCCCGAGACCGTCTGGAGGGTAAGATACAGAATATAGGTCTCTCCATGGGTGAGAGATGGATATTTAAGCTAATCAACACTCCCTTTAGATTTATTGACTTGTTGAATGATCGATCCATTCATCCTTCCATCCCGTCCCAGCTTTCCTCTCCTCTGAGGACCCAGCGAGGGTGGAGCACAGTCTGAGAGCTGTTGAGGGAGAACACTTCTACAGCCAGAGAGGTGAGAGGTCACATGGTTTAGATGGTAAATATTTATGTCACGTAAGCAAAAGGGAATATGTTCCATCATCTATGTTCATTCACATTAATGAAAAATTCCTCCAGAAACGACAGAACAAATAATGCAACAAATATTGTGGTTCAACTCAAATATACTAATTGATAAAAAACCATTCTTAAAAAAAAAAAAAGTTTAACAAAGGTATGATCTTCGTAAAATATATCATAGGTAGGACTGGTGGAGTTATGTCGCACATGCAGCTAACATAAACATATGGCAATGTCTGCTCTACCCAAAATTACAACCAAATAATTGCAGCATTACTGCAAAAATGGAAGAGGAAAGTGGAAGGGGGAAAAAGTAAGGAACTTGTCTTTTGGGCCTGCATTAAAGACCATAATTGGTTAAAGAAAATTGTGATAAATAAAAAAGTATACCAGTTTAATTTCAGGACCAAAGGATTGACAGCCGTCCCATATAAATTGCAAAATAGTTGGGAATAGATTTTTGACATACCGATTCCATGGCATAGTGTTTATGAACTGATACACAAAACAACGCCAGAGTCAAAACTTATAATTTTTCTATTTAAATTATTATAAAAAATTCTTGCTACCAATAGAATGTTATTTATATGGGGGATACAATCTTCCCAGCTCTGCAGATTTTGCTGCGAAGAGACAGAATCATTAGATAATTTGCTTTGGTACTGTCCATTTGTAGCTTGTTTTTGGTCACAGGTCCAGGAAAAGATGAAGGATTGCAATATTTACCTGGAGCTAACCCTGCAGATAGCACTACTGGGTGATCTGAAAGTCATAATCGATCAATAATATAATCATACTTTTAGCAAAAATGTTTATTTTCAATTTACAATCTGTAGAAACAATGAGAATAGAAGGGTTCAGAACTTTTGTGAAATATCAATGTACAGTTGAAAAATATATGGCAAATAGAAATCCAATATGGATGGTGTTAAGAGATAGATTGGAGGTGTTGACTGGAGCTGAAGGATGGGACTAATAACAGCTAATAACAACTAATAACAACAAGATAACTAATGTAAAACATACTGTGTCCATAATAAGTATATAGGTTATAGGTTGAGAGCTTTTGTGAAAGAGCACAGTTAGAAAGATATGGCAAATAGAAGCAAACCGGATGGACATCATGAAAATGATCGGAGAGGTTGAGGAAGTTCAGGAGTAAAACCAAACAAAATATAATTATTGTAAAATTGACTGTGTCCATAAAATGTATATAGTATGTATACGCTGGAAGTAGAGGCCTAAGCGTTGTTGTTCACTAGTTTACTCCAATTAGGGAAGGGGTGGTGGGGTTGGAAAGTAATAAAGGGAAATATATATATATTTTAAAGGATATGTATATACACTACTGTTCAAAAGTTTGGGGTCACTTAGAGATTCTTGTTTTCCATGAAAACATACATGAAATGAGTTTGAATAGGAAATATAGCAAAATGAGTAGGAAATGTAGTCATTGACTGTGATACTCTGGCTCCATGGACTTTGATTATTTGAGCCAGGGTTGTTCATTTTCATTGTTTGGGTGTATTTCTATGTTGGGTTTTGGGTGATTTTCTATGGTTGCATTTCTGTCACGTTTATTTCTAGGATTAGTCATATGACTCCCAATCGGAGGTAACGAGTGTCAGCTGTCGGCTCGTTATCTCTGATTGGGAGCCATATTTAAACTGTGTGGTTTCTCCTTGGTTTGTGGGTTTTTGTTCCATGTTTCTGTCAGTGTTACAGAGGACTTCACTTTCGTCATTTGTTGTTTTTCGTGGTTGCTTTATTAAATAAAGTCATCATGTTCACTCCACGCGCTGCGTATTGGTCCGCTTCTTCAGACGATCGTGACAGAAAAACCCACCATCAAAGGACCAAGCAGCGTGTCAAGCGGCAACAGGACCCAGCTCCAAAGGCTTCCTGGACATGGGAGGAGATTTTGGACGGAAAGGGTCCTGGACTTGGGAGGAGATCCTGGATGGGATGGATCGCCGTCCATGGAGCGAAACGGTGGAGAGGCGACGGCGAGAGGAGCAACGGCGTCAGCAGGGCCATCATCGTTGGAAGGACGAGAGGCAACCCCAAAAAGTTTTTGGGGGGCACATGGCTTGGCGACCAGGGGCTAACGGGCGAATTCAAGAGGCAACCAGGTTACGGGGTCACTGGCCAAAGTAGGGAAAGGAGATGTAGAGGCACGGCGTGAGAGACTGAGGTGTGTATCCAGTCCGGTCCGGCCCGTTCCAGTTCCCGGGGTAGAGCCAGTGGTGTGTGCCTCCAGTACGGTCCGGCCTGTTACGACCCCTCGCACCAAGGATACGGTGCGCCGCCAGCCCGGCCCGGCCTGTGCCGGCCACCGCACCAGGGATACGGTGCGCTTCGCCAGCCCAGCCCGGCCTGTTCCCGCCACTCGCACCAGGGATACGGTGCGCTTCGCCAGCCCAGCCCGGCCTGTTCCGGCCACTCGCACCAGGGATACGGTGCGCTTCGCCAGCCCAGCCCGGCCTGTTCCGGCCACTCGCACCAGGGATACGGTGCGCTTCGCCAGCCCGGCCCGGCCTGTTCCGGCCACTCGCACCAGGGATACGGTGCGCGTCGCCAGCCCTTTCCCACCAGTGCCTACACCACGCCCCAAGCCTCCTGTGTGTCTCCCGAGTCCTGTGCGTCCTGTTGCTGCTCTCCGCACTAGGCTTAATGTGAGTCCCCAGGGTCCAGCATGCCCTGTTCCGGCTCTCCGCACTAGCCCTTATGTGCGTTCCCAGGGTCCAGCATGCCCTGTTGCTTCTCCCCGCACTAGCCCTGAGATGCGTGTCCTCAGCCCGGTACCTCCAGTTCCGGCACCACGCATCAGGCCTACGGTGCGTCCCCAGGGCCAAGCATGCCCTGTTGCTGCTTCCCGCACTAGCCCTGAGATGCGTGTCCTCAGCCCGGTACCTCCAGTTCCGGCACCACGCATCAGGCCTACGGTGCGTCCCCAGGGTCCAGCATGCCCTGTTGCTTCTCCCCGCACTAGCCCTGAGATGCGTGTCCTCAGCCCGGTACCTCCTGTTCCGGCACCACGCACCAGGCCTACGATGCGCCTCAGACGGCCAGAGTCTGCCGTCTGCCCAACGGGGTCTGAACTGTCCGTCTGCCCAACGGGGTCTGAACTGTCCGTCTGCCCAACGCCGTCTGAACTGCCCGTCTGCCCAACGGGGCCTGAACTGTCCGTCTGCCCAACGCCGTCTGAACTGCCCGTCTGCCCAACGCCGTCTGAACTGTCCGTCTGCCAAGCGCCGCAGGAACTGCCCGTCTGTACTGAGCCTGCAAAGCCGCCCGTCTGCCATGAGCCTTCAGAGCCGTCCGCCAGACCCGGAGCCGCTAGAGCTCTCCGCCAGACAGGAGCAGCCAGAGCCTTCCGCCAGACAGGATCAGCCAGAGCCTTCCGCCAGACAGGATCAGCCAGAGCCTTCCGCCAGACAGGATCAGCCAGAGCCTTCCGCCAGACAGGATCAGCCAGAGCCTTCCGCCAGACAGGATCAGCCAGAGCCTTCCGCCAGACAGGATCCGCCAGAGCCGTCCAGCCAGGATCCGCCAGAGCCGTCCAGCCAGGATCCGCCAGAGCCGTCCAGCCAGGATCCGCCAGAGCCAGCCAGCCAGGATCCGCCATTCAGTCCGGTGCTGCCCCTTAGTCAGGTACTGTCCCTTAGTCCGGTGCTGCCCCTTAGTCCGGTGCTGCCCCTTAGTCCGGTGCCGCCCCTTAATCCAGTGGGGGTTTAATTGGGGGTGGTCAGGTGGAAGGGGCCTACGGAGCGGATAGTGACTAAGGTGGGGTGGGGACCACGACCTGGGCCAGAGCCGCCACCATGGACAGACGCCCACCCAGACCCTCCCCTAGACTGTATGCTGGTGCGCCCGGAGTGCGCACCTTTAGGGGGGGGTACTGTGATACTCTGGCTCCATGGACTTTGATTATTTGAGCCAGGGTTGTTCATTTTCATTGTTTGGGTGTATTTCTATGTTGGGTTTTGGGTGATTTTCTATGGTTGCATTTCTGTCACGTTTATTTCTAGGATTAGTCATATGACTCCCAATCGGAGGTAACGAGTGTCAGCTGTCGGCTCGTTATCTCTGATTGGGAGCCATATTTAAACTGTGTGGTTTCTCCTTGGTTTGTGGGTTTTTGTTCCATGTTTCTGTCAGTGTTACAGAGGACTTCACTTTCGTCATTTGTTGTTTTTCGTGGTTGCTTTATTAAATAAAGTCATCATGTTCACTCCACGCGCTGCGTATTGGTCCGCTTCTTCAGACGATCGTGACATTGACAAGGTTAGAAATAATGATTTTCAATTGAAATAACTTTGTCCTTCAAACTTTGCTTTCGTCAAAGAATCCTCCATTTGCAGCAATTACACCCTTGCAGACCTTTGGCATTCTAGTTGTCAATTTGTTGAGGTAATCTGAAGAGATTTCACCCCATGCTTCCTGAAGCACCTCCCACAAGTTGGATTGGCTTGATGGGCACTTCTTACGTACCATACGGTCAAGCTGCTCCCACAACAGCTCAATAGGGTTGAGATCCGGTGAATGTGCTGGCCACTCCATTATAGACAGAATACCAGCTGACTGCTTCTTCCCTAATTAGTTATTGCATAGTTTGGAGCTGTGCTTTGGGTCATTGTCCACAGGGTATGGCATGGCCTTGCAAAATGGAGTGATAGCCTTCCTTCTTCAAGATCACTTTTACCCTGTACAAATCTCCCACTTTACCACCACCAAAGCACCCCCAGACCATTGCATTGCCTCCACCATGCTTGACAGATGGCATCAAGCACTCCTCCAGCATCTTTTCATTTGGTCTGCGTCTCACAAATGGCCTTCTTTGTGATCCGAACACCTCAAACTTCGATTCGTCTGTCCATAACACTTTTTTCCATTCTTCCTGTCCAGTGTCTGTGTTCTTTTGCCCATCTTAATCTTTTCTTTTTATTGGCCAGTCTGATATATGGCTTTTTCTTTGCAACTCTGCCTGGAAGGTCAGCATCCCAGAGTCGCCTCGTCACTGTTGATGTTGAGACTGGTGTTTTGCGCGTACTATTTAATGTAGCTGCCAGTTGAGGACCTGTGAGGCGTCTGGTTCTCAAACTAGCCACTAATGTATTTGTCCTCCTTCTCAGTTGTGCACCAGGGCTTCCCACTCCTCTTTCTATTCTAGTTAGAGCCAGTTTCCGCTGTTCTGTGAAGGGAGTAGTACACAGCGTTGTACGAGATCTTCAGTTTCTTGGCAATTTCTCGCATGGAATAGCCTTCATTTCTCACAACAAGAATAGACTGACGAGTTTCATTAGAAAGTTATTTGTTTCTGGCCATTTTGAGCCTGTAATCGAACCCACAATTGCTGGTGCTCCAGATACTCAACTAGTCTCAAGAAGGCCAGTTTTATTGCTTCTTTAAATCAGCACAACAGTTTTCAGCTGTGCTAACATAATTGCAAAAGGGTTTTCTAATGATCAATTAGCCTTTTAAAATGATAAACTTGGATTAGCAAAAACAACGTGCCATTGGAACACAGGACAGAAGGTTGCTGATAATGGGCCTCTGTACGCCTATGTAGATATTCCATAAAATATAAAATCTGCCGTTTCCAGCTACAATAGCCATTTACAAAATTAACAATGTCAACACTGTATTTCTGATTAATCTGATGTTATTTTAATGGACAACAAAATTGCTTTTCTTTCGAAAACAAGGACATTTCTAAGTGACCCAAAACTTTTGAACGGTAGTGTATATATCAAAGTTCTGAGCAAGGCTAGGAGGAAATAAGATATAAACTCAGCAAAAAAAGGAACGTCCTCACTGTCAACTGCGTTTATTTTCAGCAAACTTAACATGTGTATATATTTGTATGAAGATAACAAGATTCAACAACTGAGACAAACTGAACAAGTTCCACAGACATGTGACTAACAGGGGAGGGTCAAAATCTAAAAAAACTGTCAGTATCTGGTGTGGCCACCCGCTGCATTAAGTACTGCAGTGCATCTCCTCCTCATGGACAGCACCAGATTTGCCAGTTCTTGCTGTGAGATGTTACCCCACTCTTCCACCAAGGCAAATGCAAGTTCCCGGACATTTCTGGGGGGAATGGCCCTAGCCCTCACCCTCCGATCCAACAGGTCCCAGACGTGCTCAATGGGATTGAGATCCGGACTCTTCGCTGGCCATGGCAGAACACTGACATTCCGGTCTTGCAGGAAATCACGCACAGAATGAGCAGTATGGCATTGTCATGCTGGAGGGTCATGTCAGGATGAGCCTGCTGGAATGGAACCACATGAGGGAGGAGGATGTCTTCCCTGTAACGCACAGCGTTGAGATTGCCTGCAATGACAACAAGCTCAGTCCGATGATGCTGTGACACATCACCCCAGACCATGACGGACCCTCCACCTCCAAATTGATCCCGCTCCAGAGTACATGCCTCGGTGTAACGCTCATTCCTTCGACGATAAACGCGAATCCGACCATCACCCCTGATGAGACAAAACCGCGACTCGTCAGTGAAGAGCACTTTTTGCCAGTCCTGTCTGGTCCAGCGACGGTGGGTTTGTGCCCATAGGCGACGTTGTTGCCGGTGATGTCTGGTGAGGACCTGCCTTACAACAGGCCTACAAGTCCTCAGTCCAGCCTCTCTCAGCCTATTGCGGACAGTCTGAGCACTGATGGAGGGATTGTGTGTTCCTGGTATAACTCGGGCAGTTGTTGTTGCCATCCTGTACCTGTCCCGCAGGTGTGATGTTCGGATATACCGATCCTGTGCAGGTGTTGTTACACATGGTCTGCCACTGTGAGGACGATCAGCTGTCCGTCCTGTCTCCCTGTAGCGTGGTCTTAGGCGTCTCACAGTACGGACATTGCAATTTAATGCCCTGGCCACATCTGCCGTCCTCATGCCTCCTTGCAGCATGCCTAAGGCACGTTCACGCAGATGAGCAGGGACCCTGGGCATCTTTCTTTTGGTGTTTTTCAGAGACAGTAGAAAGGCCTCTTTAGTGTGCTAAGTTTTCATAACTGTGACCTTAATTGCCTACCGTCTGTAAGCTGTTAGTGTCTTAACGACCATTCCATAGGTGCATGTTCATTAATTGTTTATGGTTCATTGAACAAGCATGGGAAACAGTGTTTAAACCCTTTACAATGAAGATCTGTGAAGTTATTTGGATTTTTACGAATTATCTTTGAAAGACAGGGTCCTGAATAAGGGACGTTTCTTTTTTATACTATAGTTTGTTACTGTTTCTAGTTTATTATGCTTTGTTATTGTACAGAGGTGTTTGCACATTATTAGAGTAATGAAAGGAGTTGGCTAGTTGTTACTAATAGAGTAATTATCTATTTGGTTTGTCGTCATGTCAGATACATGGTAACTTGGCACTTGCTTTGTATTTATGCAACTTCAACTTGAAATGTATAATGTACAGCTACAGTATGTCAATGTGAATTGAATACTAAAGTATATTATTTTCTGTATTTGCAGTTTCACAACATAAACGTTTTCAATACATTCGTTCAAGAAAAGTCACGCCTTGGAAGTTTTATTGAAGACTCAGTTGTTAGCTATCTGTCTAGTTTTGCATGGGAACGCAATTCCAGGGCAGAATAGAGTTTGTCCCCCATTTTTAATGATATAACAGCCCCTATAAATGTCTCCCGAGTGGCGCAGTGGTCTAAGGCACTGCATTGCAGTGCTAGCTGTCCCACTAGAGATCCTGGTTCGAATCCAGGCTCTTTCGTAGCCGGCCGCGACCGGGAGACCCATGGGGCGGCGCACAATTGGCCCAGCGTCGTCCAGGGTAGGGGAGGGAATGGCCGGCAGGGATGTAGCTCAGTTGGTAGAGCATGGCGTTTGCAACGCCTGGGTTGTGGGTTCGATTCCCACGGGGGGCCAGTATGAAAAATAATGTATGCACTCACTAACTGTAAGTCGCTCTGGATAAGAGCGTCAGCTAAATGACTAAAATGTAAATGTACTCTTCTGGGAAGGCTTTCTACTAGATGTTGGAACATTGCATTAGTGAGGTCAGGCACTGATGTTGGGCGATTAGGCCTGGTTCGCAGTCGGCTTTCCAAGTCATCCCAAAGGTGTTCGATGGGGTAGAGGTCAGGGCTCTGCGCAGGCCAGTCAAGTTCTTTCACACCGAACTCGACAAACCATTTCTGTATGGACCTCGCTTTGTGCACGGGGGCATTGTCATGCTGAAACAGGAAAGGGCCTTCCCCAAACTGTTGCCGCAAAGTTGGAAGCACAGAATTGTATGCTGTATTGTTAAGATTTCCCTTCACTGGAACCATGAAAAACAAACCCAGATTTGTCTGTCGGACTGCCAGATGGTGAAGCGTGATTAATCCCTCCAAAGAACACGTTTCCAGAGTCCGGCAAGCTTTACACCACTCCTGCCGACGCTTGGCATTGCGCATGGTGATCTTAGGCTTGTGTGTGCCTGCTCGGTCATGGAAACCCATTTCATGAAGCTCCCGACAAACAGTTATTGTGCTGACATTACTTCCAGAAGCAGTTTGGAACTCGGTAGTGAGTGTTGCAACTGAGTACAGACAATTTTTATGCGCTTCAGCACTCGGCGGTCATGTTCTGTGAGCTTGTGTGGCCTACCACTTCGTGGCTGAGCCATTGTTGCTCCTAGACGTTTCCACCTCACAATAACAGCACTTACAGTTGACCGGGGCAGCTCTAGCAGGGCAGAAATTTGAGAACTAACTTGTTGGAAAGGTGGCATCCTATGCCGGTGCCAAGTTGAAAGTCACTGAGTGCTTCAGTAAGGCCATTCTACTGCCAATGTTTGTCTATGTAGATTGACATAGAGGCTGGTAGTATGTTTCTGAAATAATTATTTTCACCATCTTAACTGAAATGGTGCTCACATAACTTTCATTAGCTAGCTAAGGTTAGCATGCTAGCTAGTTACACTGACAGTCAGTGGCCCATTTGTTGTGATTTCTCTGCTACACGTGGGAATCACCACAATATTCCCACCCCCAATTTGTGAATATGTATTAGCAGCCTGAGTCACTCGTTGAGGTGGAACCTAAATGAAAATTTCCGCTCTAGGAAAGGATTGCAGTTACTTGAAATAGGAACAGCAACTTCCTCTGAGTTGGGCCTTTTAAAGGGGAATTTGTCAAAGTACTTAAACTGTTGTGTATTGGGGTTTTGTCGCAGACTAGAGCATCACCCCTTTAAGAATTGACACGGCGGGTTTGTTTGCGTCAGAGTAGAGAAAAATCAAATAGCTAACGTGCCATTGATAGCCCCCCTAGCTGGTAGACTATTGCCGCATTCACGTGCTAGTCGGAACTAGGAAACTCTGAAGAGTCGGATTCCAAGTTTCCCAGATCAGGATCAACCAATAGGAAGCTCTACGCAAATAACATATATATTATTTTTTTACTCAGAGGTTCCTAGTTCCGACAAGCACATGAACGCCATTCATGTCCATTTGGAAATTAATTATGTGAAGGCAACATATAAAAAAAACATACAGTATAGCAATTTTTTATAGAAAGAATAATGGATGTATAGCCAACATGCTATGAACTATACAACAGGAATAGCCTACAGTAGTCATACATTGACTAAAAAGAGAAAATTTTTAACAATAACTCAGATGGTTAAACGTCTTCTCTTTTTAGTCAATATGGCTAAAGGAGTATGCGAGCGCATTTATGCCGAGTTCTGCTAGGAGCAAACAGAACCTGGTCTTCAGTCGCCTAAAGCCTACAGAATATAAACATGCTCGGTAATAACAATTTATATAAACAAATTGTATAAACTGCCTTAATTTTGCTGGACCCCAGGAAGAGTAGCTGCTGCCTTGGCAGGAACGAATGGGGATCCATAATAAATACAAATAGGGGTATGGACTCTAAAACGTGTCGAAAGCGTTCCACAGGGATGCTGGCCCATGTTGACTCCAATGCTTCCAACAGTTGTGTCCAGTTGGCTGGATGTCCTTTGGGTAGTGGACCATTCTCGATACACATGGCAAACTGTTGAGCGTGAAAAACCCATCAGCGTTGCAGTTCTTGACACAAACCGGTGCGCCTGGCACCTACTATCATACCCTGTTCAAAGGCACTTTGGGGGGTGCAACTCAATATTAGGTAGGTGTTCTTAATGTTTTGTACACTCAGTGTATGTTATGGATTGGAAGGTAGACACTGCCTGTTTTTTCATTAAGGGATGGTCTGGAGACCAGCCGTTGTTGTGTTTTCACTGGAGACCAAAGCTTGTGGGGGGGAGGCCTTGCAGGGGCTACGGCCTTGCAGGGACCGAGAGGTTGTGAGTTTAAATTTAAAGTGAGGTTGACCCCAAGTAATCAGAATTTTGCTGGCAAAACCACGCCCATTGTTATTATATTTCCCAGCATGCTGTATTGCGGTTAGATTTTAATAATTGTTTCTTAAAATATCTGTGTTTTTGATTAACAGTGGTGTACCGCAGTTTCGCGAGGCCCTTCGCAAGGTCTGAGCAGGATATAGCTAGTCTCATACTATTCAACACATTTTGCCATGAAGCTGAGAGAAAATGTTGCTGTTTCCAATCTAATTTCCTGCAATTCTACACATATTGCCTGAACTGAACTAGGCGTCAGGAGCTCAGTAAACAGAGCGTGCATAAAGTTGTGGAAAGCTGAACTATATACAAATTCCCTGTGAAATCCCAGCGCAATGGAGGCTTCATATATATTTCAGTCCATGCTGGATTAGCTGTTGATACATTCATTACCTAGCAAGCTATGGGTTTGCTGCTGGAAAGAAACACCCACATAATGTAACGTAAAACAACACCTTCATAGCACTCTGACAGGGGATTTCCGCTGAAAGTGACGGAATGCTTGATTCGCCTACGGTTGATCGCTATAGCAATCCAGAAAGCAGAAATCCCCTGTCAGAGTGCTATGAAGGTATTGTTTTAGGCTACATAATACTCAACAACAAGTTTTTACCTTTGAGTTCATGTTTATACAGCCATAATTACCACAGTAGCACTATAATGGCATATTTTAAGTTGCATAAAAGTTCCCTATCTTAAATTACTTTTACATATAAATTTTGACTAAAATTGAAACAAAAAAAGATCATCTCTGATTGAACGATAACCTGCTGTAAAATGTATACTAAAACTGGCATGAATTAACTTCAGATTAAATAACAAAAAACAAATGAACAAAACTAGACAACTTAAAGTGAACATAGTAGAAACATGTAGGAGGTTATTCTGTTATTCGGGCTGCAGAGCTGGTGACTGTGTTATATGGAGCCAGATAGCTGCCAACAGGTTGAACGTGCGTAACATTAGGTTCGTAAGAAAATCCATACGTAAATTGTTAGGATCGTGAGAAAAGCCATGTGTTAGGTAGTTAATGTAATGGATTTGTTTGCCAGCACAAGTCTAGATAGCACTAGCTGTATTATGCCTACAACAGTGAAGTTTCAGTCCGCCAGGTGTATCTCTACAGCATGGGCATATCTCTGGGTGACGTGGACATCCCCATGCATGCACCTTGTCAAAATATGACATATTCAGTATTGCACCATCCCATTCTCTAGGCTCTGTCTGCAATCATAACCAGTAGTATATACCAGGAATAATGAAACAGAATAATAATAGATGTTTGGTGAATCTATGAATTATGTATGACCACTGGAGTCTTATAATTCTTTCAACAGAATATTTAGAAATGTATTTCATCACTCAAAATCTTGCCAAAGCATATTCTGTAGGAGGGGTTAATATGAATGTAAAATAATTTGACATGATTTACATAAATGGAGTCATGAACATATGGACTTTGAAATGAACAAGGGAGAGGTTAAACGTAGACTAAATCTGGCATAAGCTTATTCCCACACTTTACAATAACTCTGTTGCAGTGGTCTTAGGTAGTCTCCGTATAGGCTATTCCCTCCATCGCGACACTGCTGCTCTGTTGAAGAGCTTGTGATCTCCATGCAGCACCACAGCACCATGCGCCTTCAGAAAAGCACCCCTCAGCCTCAGAAGATGCCATTCTAGAGGCATGCAGTCATAGAGTCATTATACCCTAATGTAGGCCTATTTGCCTACTAGACAAATAAAGTGCAGAGCATGCATGATGCGTGCAACTCGGCATTCCAACATATTTGAACATTTAATTCATCCTTCATTCAGTTGTCAGTCAGTATGTCATCCATTCTGTCATTTGTCTGAGTTGCAATAAGAACTAAATCAAAGAGAATAGAACAGTCTTATCCATGTGTTTATTCAAAATAAATGTAAAGTTCTGTAAAGAACTTGCTGGATAATGCTTAACAGGTCATTTGGTGATTTTGAAGTCACAGCAGAAGCTCTAGTGTATCTTATGGCCTACCTCATATTTCTGTAAACAGTTGGGGATACAAAAGATTGTAGCGAAACCTGTAGTTATGTAGTGAAGTCTGATAAAGACTGTGATGGACAAACATGGTGCCAGAAATATAATTATCTCTTTGTAACCAGCTGTTACATTTCTCCTCTAGTCAACTAGCCTCTTTGTAATGAATACTCAGGGAGAAAAAGGTGTAGCTTCACGCTCAGAGCGTGGCAGGTGTTTATTTCGCCTTCGCAGAAGGCAGGAATTGTGGTCACAGGCAGGCAATGGTCATACGCAGGTAGGCAAACAGGCAGGAGAATCAAAAACTAGGACTGAAGACTATAACTGGTTCTCACAAACGAGCTAGGAAAAGGCTTAGTAGAGTCAAAACGAACAACACCTCACAAGGCACAAACAGAAAGAACTGAGCTAAATAAGGAGCTGATGAGACCAGGTGAGTAACTAACACAGGTGAAATCAATGAACAAAAATGAAAGACAGGGCTACGTTCAAGAACACAAAGAAACAGGGCTACGTTCAAGAACACAAGGTTGACTAAGAAAATAAAAATACAGAACGTTACACTCTTCAGTTTAACTGGGACATAGTAAGTGTGATAACTAAACATTTTGAGGACAGGTAGGCTGTAAATCCAATAGTCAGTGAAGTTGCATATTCTTCCCAAGGGGGTAGGCCAATATCAACAGATTTTCATACAATTTAAAGTTAGTTTGCCGTTGATATCTTAAAGGGGCAATCGGCAGTTGCTATATCAAGTTTTTGACTTCTAAATTAATGATATATACCCATTGATTATTGAAAATTATAAACTGGGTGGTTCGAGCCATGGATGCTGATTGGCTGGCAGCCGTGGTATACCACGGGTATGACAAAACATTTATTTTTACAGCTCTAATTACGTTGGTAACCAGTTTATAATAGCAATAAGGCACCTCAGGGGTTTGTGGTATATGGCCAATATACCACGGCTAAGGGCTGTGTCCATTTAATTTGAAGTCAATCCACATGTTTGGGAACTTATTTTGGACTATGGGTAAATAAAATAAAGAAGGACAATCATCAGTCCAGAACAGAGAGAGGACAGCATACAGAAAGGCACTTTATAGCTGTTTGGAGCAGATATAATATAATGCATTCTGGAATATTCCTGGCTAATCAGGCTGTGGGGTGGCAACAAAGTATGACTTCAGTTTTGCGTCTGTTCACATGTAGAATGTAGAGCTTCAACCAAGCCTGTACTTTGAGGGATTTAGGGCCATTTAGATGTAGACATGCATGTCATCCGCAAAACTGTGGAAGAACACCTGATTAACATAACTGAGAGGAAGTACGGAGAGGATGACCAGGGTGGGGGACACCACAGGTGACTGAGTGGACCTGCACTCTTCTACAATACTTATTCTGACCTACAGTACCAGTCAAAAGTTTGGACACACCTACTCATTCAAGGGTTTTTCTTTATTTAAATTTTACTATTTTCTACATTGTAGAATAATAGTGAAGACATCAAAACTATGAAATAACACATATGGAATTATGTAGTAACCCAAAAAGTGTTAAACAAATCAAAATATATTTTATATTTGAGATTCTTCAAATAGCCACCCTTTGCCTTGATGACAGCTTTGCACACTCTTGGCATTATCTCAACCAGCTTCATGAGGTAGTCACCTGGAATGCATTTCAATTAACAGGTGTGCCTTCTTAAAAGTTAATTCGTAATCTGTGTCTCAAGATATTATCAAGTCCCATTTGGAGTTCCATAGTATGGGATGACAGACGTTGTGGTCCTGAAGTTATGAACATATTTGACTTTCCCCTGGACAGAGCAGAGGGTTCTCACCTACCGATGCTGGTTCCTAATACTCATCACATGGTCCTTTTCATTTTAGAACAGGCTGTAGGCAGAAGCTGATACACATGTTCCAGTGTGGGTGGAAGCTAATGTATATGATTCATACACTAAGCCACATAATACTCATTGTCAATGCACAGTGATCTTCTACCCAGAGGTCATATTCTTCCAACTGGAGGTTGGGTTTCAAAGTGTTTTTCATTTCTTTAGACTACAATTGAATGTGCTGTAGAATTCTGTTTTTATACCAACCAGATTCTACAATACCACATTTAACATGTAGTGTTAAAATACACTATTGATAGCTGGACCAGCCAGCGGTGTCACGGTCGTCTATGTCGTCTAAGTATGACCAAGGCGCAGCGTGTCCAAGAAACATGACTTTATTAATTAAACGTTATAGAACTACAAAACAAAAGACGACTCAATGAAGTCCACGGTACACTGACCGAAACGGAACAAAAACCCACAATTCCCACAGGAAAACATTCAGATTAAATATGGCTCCCAATCAGAGATAACGAGCCGACAGCTGACACTCGTTACCTCCGATTGGGAGTCATAGACCAAACCTAGAAATGAAGCCAACATAACAAAATACACCCTGGCTCAAATACAAAAGTCCCGGAGCCAGAGTGTCACAAGCGGACCACAGCTTACAGAATGTTGAGTCCCTGACTGTGATGGGGGCTTGAATCTGGGGAGAGAATTCATTAGTAATTCTTCAGTAATTCATTTATATTCTGGACACTGATTTGTAGTACAATTGCTTGTATCCAGAGTCCTATATTCTTGGATCATATCATGTGTCTTAGCATTGATGACTTGATGAAGTAATATACCATATACATTTATTTAGAAATATGTTTGAAATTCTTTTAACTCATAAAAACTATTCCGTAAACATATTTAGAAAACCTTGAAGGTGTGCCTTACCTTTTCCAGTTCCCTCAGACAGCATTGGTATATCCTGATCTGGGGATGTCTATCAGACAGAATCCGTAATTAGTAAACCACATTGGGCCGGTTTCCCGGACAGAGATTAAGCCCAGTCCTGGACAAAGACGCACATTCAATGGAGGTCTATTGTATGGGAAACTGGCCCATTAAATTCAAATTTCACAGCTAAAAAGATAACTTAGTAATACAATGTTATGAAAGATATTCATAGATATCCAAACATACCTGTGTCAGTATTTGAGGGCCTATAAAAAAGTCAGATGTCCAATATTGTAATAAACAGACTGTGTAACCATGATGTTAACAAACAGTAATCTACACTATGAGAAGTAGAACATGTAGCAGTTACAGAGTATACTGAGTATCACAGGCATTGAAAACAATGAATGGTACAGATAAAACTCCAGTAATCTTACCTAAGTTTTCTCTTCTCACCATTTCTCTTTTTCTCACTATAAATAAACAAACACCAGCTATGATGCCTATCAGGAAACCTAGCAGAACACCAGCTATGATTCCAGCTGTGGGATGTGAGTTTACTCCGCATTCTGAATCCGACCAAGGAGTTCCTGGTTCAATTTCCAAGAATTCACATCTATGTCAAAGACATAAATATCGTTTATTTTTTTTTATATTTGGGCATAATAATGATTGTATTTTTATATCTTCAGGGGGATAACCATTTGAACTAACTAATCATGTCCACACTTACTCTGTGTGTGGTTGACAAGATGTTAATGATCCATCTGAATACGTTTTACCAGGGCAGTCAACACACACAGTATCTGTAGATGTTGTTCCTGCATAAATACATGTTGAAACGTTAATGAAAAATTCATTTTTATTTAATTCCATTCACTGTAATGATTATTCACACTGAAGTTAACAACTTGACTCAATTTAATTATGACAACACAATTAGTTTTATGAGTGAGACAGGAGACCAACCTGTGTGGCTGATGTATTGACCAGGTTTACAGCTGCTGTGTCTCTGGGCTGCTCTACAACCATCCTTAGTTGGGTCTAGACAGTAGAACCCCTCCAGTGTCCCACAGACAGTGTCTGATGAAGGTCTACATGGCTGCTTTACCTTCAAACCCAAACCTATGGAGAAAACATGGCATGTATTATCTGATGCAGATACAACTGACGTATAGTGCATTCGGAAGGTATTCAGACCCCTTGACTTTTTTCCACATTTTGTTACGTTACAGCCTTATTCTAAAATTCATTTAATATTTTTCCCCCCCTCATCAATCTACACACTATACCCCATAATGACAATGGGAAAACAGGTTTTTACTTATTAAAAATAAAAAAACAGAAATGTCTTATTTACATAAGTATTCAGACCCTTTGCTATGATACTGGAAATGGAGCTCAGGTGCGTCCTGTTTCCATTGATCATCCTTGAGATGTTTCTACAACTTGATTGGAGTCCACCCGTGGTAAATTCAATTAATTTGACATTTTGGAAAGGTACACCTGTCTATATAAGGTCCCACATTTGACAGTGCATGTGAGAGCAAAAACCAAGCCATGAGGTCGAAGGAATTGTCCGTAGAGCTCCGAGACAGGATTTTGTCAAGGCACAGATCTGGGGAAGGGTACCAAAACATTTCTGCAGCATTGAAGGTCCCCAAGAACACAGTGGCCTCCATCATTCTTAAATGGATGAAGTTTGGAACCACCAAGACTCTTCCTAGATCGGGGGAGAAGGGCCGATGGTCACTCTGACAGAGTTCTAGAGTTCCTCTGTGGAGATGGGAGAACCTTCCAGAAGGACAACCATCTCTGCAGCACTCCACCAATCAGGCCTTTATGGTAGAGTGGCCAGACGGAAGCCACTCCTCAGTAAAAGGCACATGACAGCCCGCTTGGAGTTTGCCAAAAGGCACCTAAAGACTCTCAGACCATGAGAAACAAGATTATCTGGTCTGATGAAACCAAGATTGAACTCTTTGGTCTAAATGCCAAGCGTCAAGTCTGGAGGAAACCTGGCACCATCCCTACGGTAAAGCATGGTAGTGGCAGCATCATGCTGTGAGGATGTTTTTCAGCGGAAGGGACTGGGAGACTAGTCAGGATCGAGGGAAAGATTAACGGAGCAAAGTACAGAGAGATCCTTGATGAAAACCTGCTCCAGAGCGCTCAGGACCTCAGACTGGGGCGAAGGTTCACCTTCCAACAGGACAACGACCCTAAGCACACAGCCAAGGCAACGCAAGAGTGGCTTCGGGACAAGTCTCTGAATGTCCTTGAGTGCCCCAGCCAGAGCCCGGACTTGAACCCGATCAAACATCTCTGGAGAGACCTGAAAATAGATGTGCAGCGACGCTCCCCATCCAACCTGACATAGCTTGAGAGGATCTGCAGAGAAGAATGGGAGAAACTCCCCAAACACAGGTGTGCCACGCTTGTAGTGTCATACCCAAGAAGACTCGAGGCTGTAATCGCTGCCAAAGGTGCATAAAGAAGTAAAGTGTCTGAATACTTATGTAAATGTTATATTTCAGTAAATTTTTTATTTATTTTTATTTGCAAACATTTCTAAAAACCTGTTTTTGCTTTGGCATTATGGGGTATTGTGTGTAGATTGATGAGTGAAAAAAATTATTTAAATCAACTTTAGAATACGGCTGTAAAGTAACAAAATGTGGAAAAAGTCAAGGGGTCTGAATACTTTCCGAATGCACTGTATTCTCATAGCATAACAGCATAGACTAACATATCAGTGTTTGTGTCAGGGTTTCAGTGCAGACACATAGGACCACTCTTACCTGGATCACAGTTGGTACACACTTTGCATTTTATGAGACCATTGGGCTCATCAAGGAATGTAGAATCAACACAGGGCACACAGCTGGTGCTGGTGAATTCAGTACAATGCTTATGTACATGATTTCCTGCAGAAGAGAGAATCACAATGTCATGTTTTTCTGTTTGTGTTGATGACGTATTAACGTCTGGTGATTCATTTGATGTAAAGAGAGGTTCCTTACCTGGTGAACACATGGGACAACATTCATCCCCTATTCTGTACTCGGCTCTACCACATGCAATACAGGATCCAATGCTTACAAGCACCAATATAATAGGTACCTGGAAGTAGAGAACATTTTAGATTTTTTTTTGCACAAATCTAATCTGATGGTGTGTATTCATAAAACGTACAGAAGTAGTTAATCAAATTCTAACCCAAATATTCACATTAAATACAATTATTGTAATTATGTGGGACCATTTTAAACAGGCTTTTGTGAGTGTGGTGGCACCCCCTGGTGTGTTTTTATTTTGTCTTTAAAGGTGTGACACCAAACCCTAGATAACCTAGGTCAGCGTTTCCCAAACTCGGTCCTGGGACCCCAAGGGGTGCAGGTTTTGGTTGTCTCCCTAGCACTACACAGCTGACTCAAATAATCAAAGCTTGATGATGAGTTCATTATTTGAATCAGCTGTGTGGTGCTAGGGCAAAAACCAAAATGTACACCCATTAGGGTCTCCAGGACCGAGTTTGGGAAACGCTGACCTAGAGAAAATGTACTTCTCTCCACCACGTTTGTTCTACAAGGTTTCAGTAAAATGGACAGAACTAATAGGCTAATAGTAACTCTGATTTATATTTCATAGAGGAAATATATACATTGATCAATTGTTATTTTAAACATGCCAAGCCACAACATGTGCTAATCAGAAATGTTTCACTTACAGTCCATATCAAGGTTTCAAACTGTTCCATGGTTCCTCAATCCTCTCCAACTCACTGGAAGACCCACACACTGGATTTATGAAGTTCTTAGGAGTTTTGAAGTATCGAGATGAACTGACCTGTAGAATTAATGTATTTTAATAGATGTCAATATATTCCTTTCAATTTGTAAATTATGATATCTTACTGAATTGAATCACTGACAAAAAAAAACAAATAAGCGAGTTATCAACTTTGAGAAGAATGAAACAGAATTAGGCAAGTAGTTATTAGAGAATGCTGCCATCTTTGACACTTGATACAGCTATGACCGAAAGTTTTTGTAGCAGGTTAGGAGAGCATTTTCTGCAGCATTGAAGGTCCCCAAGAACACAGTGGCCTCCATCATTCTTAAATGGATGAAGTTTGGAACCACCAAGACTCTTCCTAGATCGGGGGAGAAGGGCCGATGGTCACTCTGACAGAGTTCTAGAGTTCCTCTGTGGAGATGGGAGAACCTTCCAGAAGGACAACCATCTCTGCAGCACTCCATCAATCAGGCCTTTATGGTAGAGTGGCCAGACGGAAGCCACTCCTCAGTAAAAGGCACATGACAGCCCGCTTGGAGTTTGCCAAAAGGCACCTAAAGACTCTCAGACCATGAGAAACAAGATTATCTGGTCTGATGAAACCAAGATTGAACTCTTTGGTCTGAATGCCAAGTGTCAAGTCTGGAGGAAACCTGGCACCATCCCTACGGTAAAGCATGGTAGTGGCAGCATCATGCTGTGGGGATGTTTTTCAGCGGAAGGGACTGGGAGACTAGTCAGGATCGAGGGAAAGATGAATGGAGCAAAGTACAGAGAGATCCTTGATGAAAACCTGCTCCAGAGCGCTCAGGACCTCAGACTGGGGCGAAGGTTCACCTTCCAACAGGACAACGACCCTAAGCACACAGCCAAGGCAACGCAAGAGTGGCTTCGGGACAAGTCTCTGAATATCCTAGAGTGCCCCAGCCAGAGCCCGGACTTCAACCCGATCAAACATCTCTGGAGAGACCTGAAAATAGATGTGCAGCGACGCTCCCCATCCAACCTGACAGAGCTTGAGAGGATCTGCAGAGAAGAATGGGAGAAACTCCCCAAACACAGGTGTGCCAAGCTTGTAGTGTCATACTCAAGAAGACTCAAGGCTGTAATCGCTGCAAAAGGTGCATAAAGAAGTAAAGTGTCTGAATACTTATGTAAATGTTATATTTCAGTTGTTTTTTTTGCAAACATTTCTAAAAAACTGTTTTTGCTTTGCCATTATGGGGTATTGTGTGTAGATTGATGAGTTAAAAAAGTATTTAATCAACTTTAGAATACGGCTGTAAAGTAACAAAATGTGGAAAAAGTCAAGGGGTCTGAATACTTTCCGAATGCACTGTATCCTCATAGCATAACAGCATAGACTAACATATCAGACCATTGGGCTCATCAAGGAATGCCACAGGGTGGCAGAGAAGAACTGCTGTGATGCCAGCTGACAAAAGGGTAGGGAGGGCAGAGAGACAGCAGAGGAGAAGAAGAAGAAACACAGACAGACAGACAGACAGACAGACAGACAGACAGACAGACAGACAGACAGACAGACAGACAGACAGACAGACAGACAGACAGACAGACAGACAGACAGACAGACAGAGAGACAGCAGAGGAGAATCACAGACAGACAGAGAGACAGCAGAGGAGAATCACAGACAGACAGAGTGACAGCAGAGGAGAACAAGGAGAATCACAGACAGAGAGACAGTGACAGCAGAGATGCATAGACAGACAGCACGACAGGGAGAAAACAGACTCAGAGGCCC
This sequence comes from Coregonus clupeaformis, assembly GCF_020615455.1. Classification (NCBI taxonomy): domain Eukaryota; kingdom Metazoa; phylum Chordata; class Actinopteri; order Salmoniformes; family Salmonidae; genus Coregonus; species Coregonus clupeaformis. The sequence continues at coordinate 51,910,958 of NC_059215.1, forward strand.
AGTTATAGTGGTGAGTTGTATCTCCAGACTCCAGTGATGTCTTAACATGTATTTGTTTTAAACATGAGCTGGTTAAAAATGGAGGAAGACCATGTTCCTTCAGTCACTGGTATACACAGCAGGTTAGGAGAGTTAGGTTAAGGTTTGGAAATGGGGTTAGGGTTAGCGAAAATGCTCTCCTAACCTGCTGCGTATACCAGTGACTGAAGGAACATGGTCTTCCTCCATTTTTAACCAGCTCATGTTTAAAACAAATACATGTTAAGACATCACTGGAGTCTGGAGATACAACTCACCACTATAACTGGGCCTCTGAGTCTGTTTTCTCCCTGTCGTGCTGTCTGTCTATGCATCTCTGCTGTCACTGTCTCTCTGTCTGTGATTCTCCTTGTTCTGATCTGTTGTCACTCTGTCTGTCTGTGATTCTCCTCTGCTGTCTGTCTGTCTGTCTGTCTGTCTGTCTGTCTGTCTGTCTGTCTGTCTGTCTGTCTGTCTGTCTGTCTGTCTGTCTGTCTGTCTGTCTGTCTGTCTGTCTGTCTGTCTGTCTGTCTCTGTTTCTTCTTGTTCTCCTCTGCTGTCACTCTGCCCTCCCTACCCTTTTGTCAGCTGGCATCACAGCAGTTCTTCTCTGCCACCCTGTCAATGACATCATCTGTATCCAGGACCATAAGGATTTCCTTTTCAGTTGTCATTAGCATAATGCCTCCAAGTGATCGTAGAATAAGGGTGCTCCTGAGTCGATGTTTTATGAATTTGAGAGTAGAGAAGCTCCTCTCACAGGTTACCTGGGTGACAGACAGGGTGAGTAGGAACTTGTACCCCAGGCCTATAACATGGTAAGCCTCTGTCAACAAGATGTACCACCATAGAAGTTGATAACAACATACAGAACAGTTCTTACATGTTGAACAACTTTTATTCATCCTCTCCACTTGTTCTTTATCATGTCCATCCGCTGGTATCTCACTCACATTCCTGGTTGTGTCCTTCTGCACTGCTGATGTTTTCACGCTCTCCCATTGACCGGCAAGACTGGTCAACTCACACTGCAAAGTGCTGACAGCTGCTCGGCTGGCAAATTTAAGCAAGAGTTTGCTTAGTTTAGCAAGTTATGTCTGGAGCAATCCATTGTATTTTATCTCTGAGAACCTGCTGGGGTCCAGATAAGCAAAGTCTGTGTACAATGTGCCTTGTGTCAGAAAGCGCTGATAGATGCTATCAGTGACTGTATCCATGATGACAAAGTGCACCTTAGTCTTGTAGACCCTCTCTGCATCTCTCTCAGTCTCATCCTGAGCAAACTCCCCAGGCATGGGCTTCCTTTCCTTGTTCTTTTCTGAGGCATCTCAGCTTGCACTTCCTGTTTGGGGTCTTCATCCTGTTCTTGCAGGTTGTCAGTGGCCCACTGCACAAAGCTCTCCGTGGCCCTCTTCACAGCATCGAAGTCCCTCACATTATTTTGCAGAGCCTCTTGTGTTCCCAATCCCATCCTGCTGTCAGGATGTCCATGCCACTGGTTTGTAGGTACTTGGAGAGAGGGGATGTTTCCTCAAATATACACAGAAATGTTTGGGGAGTGAAGATTGTCTCAAACCTTGAGCAGGGCCTCTGTTAATGCGCTGGCCTTGACACGTACAGTTGGATTGTGACTGTCCATCTCTTCAATAGCTGTCAAGGTGAGAATCACATCCACAAACAGAGCATTTTGTGGGTTGCAAAAGAATCCAAAGACCTTCTTCAGAGCAGCATCCTTGGCCCACCAGCATGTTTATCTTACAGGAGAGTCCAGGCACTTTTTTTCCCACCACATATTCATTATTTGTTAGGACTGGAATGAACACTGCCAGGTTATTTAGTAGAGACAACAGCAATGCACTTGCTATAACTACTCCTATTGTGTCTGCCATCATTTGTGTCTTTACATTTTTTTGTGAGCAGTGAGCATGTGTGGTTTCTCTGTGCTGATAACGTTGAGGGAGCACCTGTGGCTGAACACACCAACCTCCTGAGTTGATATAATGTTGCACTTCACTAGTGATAGCTCATGTCAAGACCAATAGAAAGAGAGGCAGACAAGCGGAGTAGAGATTAATGCGATTGAAAGAACCTGCATTTTTATCAGGATATTTTCTACAGTTTTTATTTGTTGGCCTTAGGCCTATGTATTTTACTTAGTTGACGATGGAAGTTATAGGCCTACTGCTGCATTGGCCTATAGGCTATCTCTGAGTTCCATGTGCTAATGTCTTTAGCCGCTGTAAGGGATCGGGGGTTGGCAGGGTCTAGACAGAGTCTGACACTTCCCCGATCTACAGAGAGGGGGAGTCATCAGACTCGATCGGGTTCACCTGAGTTCTGAGCACACCTGTCAGTAATTAGTGTAGGATTTAAGGTGTGCTCAGAAGCTCAGTCGGCGCGAGGTATTGTTCCATTGTGACTTGCTAAGCGTTTTGTTCCGAGAGAGAGAGAGAGTTTGTTGTTTTTGATTACCCGTGTATCCGACCTGTGCCTTGTTGTTTGACTCCCCGAATTGCTCAATCCTCTGCTTGTCTACCCCAGTGATTACCGTCCTCTGATCCTGTGCCTGTGCCCTCGACTACGACTAAGCCCGCTCCATTGGTACCTCTGCCTGTCTATGCCTGGCCCGGTTTTGACCACAGCCCGCCCGACCACGATTAAGCTATTCCCTTGTCTGTACTCTAATAAAGCATCGCTATTCTGCGATTGGATCTTACCACTCTGTCCGAGTATTCATTACAGAATACCTCGCCAATACCATGGATCCAGCGGAATTACAGAGGCGATGGGAGATACAGGAGAAACGGATGGATGAACTCCTACAGCTACTCAACGCTGGTGCGGCTGAAGGCACCACCCCGAGCACGGTCAGTCCTCGTCATGCACCTCCGATTTCTCTACCTACTAGGTACGACGGGGAACCTGGCAAATGTCAGGGGTTTCTACTCCAGACGTCCCTGTATATGTCGTATAATCATACTATGTTTTCCGATGACCGTAGCAGGGTGGATTTCATGATTTCTCTGCTAACGGGAAGAGCACTGGATTGGGCTACTGCGCTTTGGGCAGCTGAGGTCCCCGAGTTGAATGCGGAAGTTCAGTTCAAGAGACTGTTTCAAGAGGTGTTCGACCACCCAGAGTCTGGGCGTAGTGTGGGAGACCAACTATGCGAACTTCAGCAGGGCCGTCGCACAGTAGCCGACTACGCTTTAGAGTTCCGTACTATAGCAGCCGGTAGCGGATGGAGCGAGACTGCTTTGCTCACAGTTTTCCGAAGAGGGCTGCGCAAAGACGTACAGACTGAGTTGGCTTGTCGAGGAGATATCACTGCGCTACATGAGTTTATCAAAATAGCCATCTCTATTGATAATCTTATAGTGCAACAAGGCATCCACAGTCCGGGAGTCCTCCATCACTGGTCCTATGCAATCGACAGAGCGGAGGAGAGAATCTGAGGAGGAACCTATGCAACTGGGACGGTCACCTCTACAAGGTTCGGTGAGACAACAACGTCGGCAAGACGGACTATGCCTGTATTGTGGTCAGTCGGGTCATTTCGTTCGTCAATGTCCGGTACGACCTAACCGTACACCAGGATATCGCCTCGGAACTGCCAAACCGGTGAGTGAGAATCAAGTTTTGAACATTACATCGAAACAAATGTATGTGCCAGTTACCTTATCTGTCGGAGAGAAAGTGCGCAGGTTGGAAGGACTTATTGATTCCGGAGCGGCTGCCAGCTTTCTGGATATGGGTCTTGCTGAGGAGTTGGGAGTTCAACTTATCCCAATTCAACCTCCCCTGCGAGTCAACGCGTTAGATGGTGAGCCCATGGGCACTGGGTTTATTACGCACCGTACCGAGGTAATCAAGTTACAAGTGGGCTCCATACACCAGGAGAACATCTTTTTTTTTCGTCATCTCCGCTCAACGGGAGCCACTAGTTCTCGGCCACCCCTGGCTCGTCCTCCATGATCCGGTCATCTCCTGGAAATCTGGCGATATCACAGCTTGGAGTGAGGTATGTAGGGCAGATTGCCTCAATTTACCGTGCAAAATGTCTACTGTGGAGGATGCGCAGGGTGCGGTGTCTACTGTGGTCCCTACAGAATACCAGGATTACGCGCAGGTGTTCTCCAAGGAGAGGGCTACCATGTTACCACCTCATCGGGCCTGGGACTGCAGGATTGATCTGCTATCCGGAGCTACACCTCCTCGTGGAAGAATCTACCCGTTGTCACAGCCGGAACGAGAAGCGATGAGCCAGTATATTGATGAGGCGCTACAGCAAGGGGCCATTCGCCCATCGACGTCTCCCGCCGCATCCAGTTTTTTCTTTGTGAAGAAAAAGGATGGCAGACTGCGTCCTTGTATAGACTATCGAGGGTTGAATGATATTACCATCAAAAATCGTTACCCTCTGCCTTTGATTCCAGCAGCCCTTGAACAGGTGGGACAGGCCTCCATGTACAGTAAACTGGACCTCAGGAGTGCGTACAATCTGGTGCGTATTAGAGAGGGGGATGAATGGAAGACTGCCTTCATCACACATCGAGGACACTACGAATATTGTGTCATGCCCTATGGACTTACCAACGCGCCCTCAGTATTCCAGGCGTTCATGAATGACATTTTCAGGGACATGATTGATCGATTTGTTATAGTGTACATTGATGACATCCTAATATATTCTAACTCTCTGAGTGAACATGTGTCCCATGTACGACAGGTTCTGGATCGGCTCCTACAACATTCTCTGTTCGTGAAGGCAGAAAAGAGTGAATTCCATGTCACTACGATTTCCTTCCTTGGGGCCATACTCACTCCCGACGGGGTTAAACTGGATGAATCCAAGGTGCAAGCGGTACAAGACTGGCCTCAACCCCAGACGGTGAAGGAGCTCCAGAGGTTCTTAGGGTTTGCCAATTACTATAGACGGTTCGTGCGTAATTTCAGCACAACCGCAGCGCCCCTGTCGGCGATGACCAGCTACAAGGGTCGCGGTCTGAACTGGACGGAGGGGGCAGTGCGTGCGTTTGAGACGTTGAAACAACGCTTTACCACCGCTCCTATTCTATGTCACCCGGACCCTACCTTACCGTTTATCGTGGAAGTGGACGCTTCGGAGGTTGGAGTTGGAGCCGTATTATCCCAACGCCAAGGTGAGCCGCCTAAATCACGACCCTGTGCTTTCTTTTCAAGGAAACTGAATTATGCCGAGCAGAACTATGACGTGGGTAATCGGGAATTACTGGCGGTGAAGTTAGCACTGGAGGAGTGGAGACATTGGTTGGAGGGAGCAGAGCATCCGTTCCAAGTGCTCACCGACCACCGCAACCTGGAGTATCTTCACAGTGCCAAACGACTGAACTCCCGACAGGCAAGGTGGTCTTTATTCTTCAACCGTTTCCGATTCACTGTCTCTTATATCCCCGGGTCCAAGAATGGTAAGGCGGACGCGCTTTCCCGACGGTTCGAGCGCACGGAAAGACCCGTGGAGCCAGAACCTATTCTCCCCATGAGTTACCGTGCTGGTCCGGTGAGGTGGGCTATTGATGACACGATTCAGGAGAGCTTACAAGCGGAACCAGCCCCTCCAGAAACCCCGGGGTCTAAGGTGTTTGTGCCAGCTCCTCTTCGACCTCAACTGATGGAATGGTGCCACACGTCGCTGGGATCTGGTCATCCCGGAATCACTCGAACTACACGACTCATCAGCCGAAAATACTGGTGGGATTCCCTCACAGATGACGTCAGAGACTATGTCTTATCCTGTCCAGTATGTGCTCATTCCAAGGTACCTCGTGCACTACCGGAGGGTAAGCTGATGCCATTGCCAACTCCTCAACGACCATGGTCGCACATTGCTATGGACTTTGTTACCGACCTACCAGAATCAGAGGGCCATACTGTAATTCTCGTGGTCATCGATCGTTTCTCCAAGATGTGCCGGTTAGTACCCATGACCCGTTTGCCTAACGCCACTCAGATGGCTGAGACTATGTTTACCCAGGTGTTCCGGCAGTTTGGTGTCCCGGAGGATATTGTTTCCGACCGGGGACCCCAGTTTGTATCCCGGGTATGGAAGGCCTTCTGCGAACGCTTGGGCATCTCGGTTAGCCTAACCTCCGGATATCATCCCCAGGCCAATGGGCAGACAGAACGGCTCAACCAGGAAATTGGGAAATATCTACGGCAACAATGTTCGCGGCAGCCGCAAGAGTGGAGTCGATTCCTTCCTTGGGTAGAGTATGCTCAGAACTCACTCATTCACACCTCCCTACGCTTAACGCCCTTCCAGTGTGTTCTAGGGTATCAACCCCCCCTGTTCCCGTGGGATACCGCTTCAGGGATGGTACCGGCGGTGGACGAGTGGTTCCGTCGGAGTGCGCAGGTCTGGGAAACAGCCCATCAACATCTCAGTCAAGCCTCACAACAGCAAAAGACCTACGCCGACCGACGCCGGAGACCTACTCCCACTTATCAACACGGGCAACGAGTGTGGCTGTCTACCCGAGACCTGCGGTTCCGACGGAGCTGCAAGAAGCTCCAACCCAGGTACATTGGTCCTTTCAAAGTTCAGAGACGTATTAACCCTGTCACCTACCGTCTGTTACTCCCTCGACACTACAGGATAAACCCTACGTTCCACGTCTCCCTGTTGAAACCTGTCCATTATAGCCCGATGTATCCACCAATCGCTCAACAACCTACTACACCACCTTTGGAGGAGGAACAGGACACCACCTATACAGTCCACGAGATACTGGAGTCAAGACGGAGACGAGGGGGCATCGAATATCTCGTGGACTGGGAGGGATATGGACCTGAGGAACGGTCCTGGGTTCCGGCTAAGGACATACTGGATCCCGCTCTCAAGACCACTTTCCACGCTGAGCACCCAGATCATCCAGGACCCCGACCCAGAGGAAGACCACCCGGTAGAGGTAGAAGGCCGTCAGGAGCCGGCCCTGGGGAGGGGGATACTGTAAGGGATCGGGGGTTGGCAGGGTCTAGACAGAGTCTGACACTTCCCAGATCTACAGAGAGGGGGAGTCATCAGACTCGATCGGGTTCACCTGAGTTCTGAGCACACCTGTCAGTAATTAGTGTAGGATTTAAGGTGTGCTCAGAAGCTCAGTCGGCGTGAGGTATTGTTCCATTGTGACTTGCTAAGCGTTTTATTCCGAGAGAGAGAGAGAGTTTGTTGTTTTTGATTACCCGTGTATCCGACCTGTGCCTTGTTGTTTGACTCCCCGAATTGCTTAATCCTCTGCTTGTCTACCCCAGTGATTACCGTCCTCTGATCCTGTGCCTGTGCCCTCGACTACGACTAAGCCCGCTCCATTGGTACCTCTGCCTGTCTATGCCTGGCCCGGTTTTGACCACAGCCCGCCCGACCACGATTAAGCTATTCCCTTGTCTGTACTCTAATAAAGCATCGCTATTCTGCGATTGGATCTTACTACTCTGTCCGAGTATTCATTACAGCCGCCAATGGATCATGGTGTTTCAATGTTCACTTCTAAATTGGTTTATGACCTATTTAACCGGTTGAGAGTTTTTTGTCACCTTGGTAAACATAACTCTGAGAAAATACATATCACATGTGGCATTCCACAAGATTCGATTTTGGTTCCGGTACTGTTCAGTTGATATATGTTACCCCATAACAGCGTTATCAGAAAGCACAGCATTGATTTTTTTTACAGACGATACACAACTTTACATTTCTGTGTAACCAGAGGATTTTAGCTCCACGGATACATTTATTAGACTATATTTGTTATTTAAATACTTGGATGGCTCACAACTTCCTCCAGCTAACTCAAGACAAGACAGAGGTACTTATTGTTGGTGTGATGAGTGTGATTAGAAGGAGTCAGGCGCAGGAGGGTAAATCACTGAATACAGAGTTTATTCCGTCGTACACAGTTGCGCTGGATAGCGACAACAAAATACAGGCACAGGAGAAACCATCTACCCTGGCAATACAAGGTACGGGTAGCTCCAACAAAATACAGTCACAGGGGAAATATCTACCCCGGCAATACAAGGTACGAGTAGCTCCACCGAGCTACACTACTCTCACATAAAACAATCACCCACAAGGAAAGCGGGCAAAGGGAACACTTATACACGGACTAATGAGGGGATAGGAACCAGGTGTGTGTAATTGACAAGACAAGACAAATGGAATGAGGATATATGGAGCGGCAGTGGCTAGTAAGCCGGTGACGATGAACGCCGAAACTGCCCGTACAAGGAGGGGAGGCAGCCTCGGCAGAAATCGTGACAGTTGGAGCCAAAGCTCAATAACGGGCAATAAATATAAAACACCAGGTAAAAAACCTAGGTGTTATTTTAGATTCTGAACTCAATTGACAACAGACTTTCAGCATGCTTATAGGGAAGGACATTCAAAAAATACGGCACTTACACAAATGACTGATGATTGGCTGAGAGAAATTGATGATACAAAGATTGTGGGAGCTGTTTTGTTAGACTTTAGTGCGGCTTTTGACATTATCGATCAGTCTGCTGCTGGAAAACGTATATGTTATTGCTTTACACCCCCTGCTATATTGTGGATAAAGAGTTACCTGTCTAACAGAACAGAGGATGTTCTTTAATGGAAGCCTCTCCAACATAATCCAGGTAAAATCAGGAATTCCCCAGGGCAGCTGTCTAGGCCCCTTACTTCTTTCTATCTTTACTAATGACATGCCACTGGCCTTGAGTAAAGCCAGTGTGTCTATGTATGCGGATGACTCAACACTATACACGTCAGCTACTACAGCGATTGCAATCACTGCAACACTTAACAAAGAGCTGCAGTCAGTTTCAGAATGGATGGCAAGGAATAAGTTAGTCCTAAATATTTCACAAACTAAAAGCATTGTATTTGGGACAAATGATTCACTAAACCCTAAACCTCAACTAAATCTAGTAAATAATCATGTGGAAATTGAGCAAGTTGTGACTAAACTGCTTGGAGTAACCCTGGATTGTAAACTGTCATGGTCAAAACATGTTGATACAACAGTAGCTAAGATTGGGAGAAGTCTGTTCATAATAAAACGCTCCTCCGCCTTTTTAACAACACTAGCCACAAGGCAGGTCCTACAGTATCTAGTTTTGTCGCACTTGGACTACTGTTCAGTCATGTGGTCAGGTGCCACAAAGAGAGATCTCAGTAAATTACAATTGGCTCAGAACAGGGCAGTACGGCTGGCCCTTAAATGAACACAGAGAGCTAACATTAATAACATGCATGTAAATCTCTCATGGCTCAAAGTGGAGGAGAGATTTACTTAATCACTACTTGTTTTTGTAAGAAGTATTGACAAGCTGAATGCACAGACGTGTCTGTTTAAACTACTAGCACACAGCTCGGACACCCATGCATACCCCACAAGACATGCCACCAGAGGTCTCTTCACAATCCCCAAGTCCAGAACAGACTATGGGAGGCGCACAGTACTACATAGAGCCATAACTACATGGAACTCTATTCCACATCAGGTAACTGATGCAAGCAGTAGAATCAGATTTAAAAAGCAGATAAAAATACACCTTATGGAACAGCGGGGACAGTGAAGAGACACACAGGCACAGACACACAAAAAGATAAGATAAGACTGTACACACACATACACATGGATGTTGTATTGTAGATACGTGATGCGTAGAGTAGTGGCCTGAGGGAACACACTAAATGTATTGGGTAGAGTGTTATGAAATGTAATGTCATGTAATATTTTAAATTGTATACAATTGCCTTAATGTTGCAGCAGCTAATGGGGTTCCTTAATAAATACAAATACGAATCACACGTTAGGAATGTGACCAAAATAGCATTTTACCACCTGAGGAACATTGCCGTTGTGTGTCCGTTTCTCTCTCAGGCTGATACAGAGAACCTCACCCATGCTTTCATTACAATCAGTATTGACTACCATAATGCTCTCCTAAGATCACACATTACACCGGCTGCCTGTGAGTTTTAGAATTCATTTTAAGATTCTTCTTTTGGTTTTTAAAGCAATCCACAATTGTGCAGACACGCTTTTGAGTTATGTACCCAGTAGGTCCTCTGGCACTGGCCTTTGAACTATCCTTTAGACTTATAGGAGCCTTGCTCAAGGGCACAGACTTTTTAAAATATATTTTATTCCACCTATTCGTCTCAGGGATTCAAACCAGTGACCTTTCAGTTACTGGCCCAACACTCTTAACCGCTAGGCTAAGTAGCTCCCTCAGAGCCTGTGGCACCAGCCTTTTAACTATCCCAAAGCCTAGGACCAAGAGTTGTGGGTTCGATTCCCACAGGGGTCAGTATGAAAATGTATGCACTCACTAACTGTAAGTCGCTCTGGAAAAGAGCGTCTGCCATATGACTAAAATGTAAAAATGTAAGAGGCATGAAGAGTCAGCCTGTAGTTATTATGCCCCCAGCCTCTGGAATAGCCTGCCAGAGAACCTGAGGGGGGACTAATCTGTGGACATATTTAAAAGAGATCTTAAAACACACCTTTGTAGCTTTGCTTTTCCTCAGGGTGCTTTTTAGACATTCAGTTTTATTGTTATTCTTTTGTTTTCTATCCTCTTATGTTTGTTGTCTAGTAAATATTACAGTTTTTATTTTAACTGTTTTCATAGTTTTTTTCCCCTGTGAAGCACATTTCATTGCATTCCTTGTCTAAACAGGTAAAATTCGACTGAGTTCAGCAGCGCACTTTCAAATCAGAAGGCAGTTGAGTCACCAGAGGAAGAACAGACATCGAAAACAACAGGGAGAGAACAGCCTTGTCGTCAAATTACAAATACAGTCATTCATCAATATTTTTTTTCTCTCCAGTTACTGCACGGAACATGTTAAGAAGGCTATTTCTACATATACACAAATAATCCATATCTTACCCTGCCTTGGTTCGCATTTGGACTATTGTACATTCTTTCACTTTGACTTTCCAAATAACGAAACGTGGGAGGCTACTGATAAACGAAAAAATCATTACCAGAAAAATAAGTAATGAAACTCCTGTCAATTTGGTAAAAGCCTACATTCTATTGGTGGGTAACATAAAATGTTTCCACATGATTTAACTTCGTGTAGGAACGCGTCATAGCTATTTAAACCTTCACTGGAGATATGGGATCACACACTATCACATTATCATAACGCTTTTAATACAATGACCTACACTCCAGATCGCCAAATCAGACAATAGATGGTATGGCTATACTTGTCTGGAACACATCCATCTGTTTATGTCGCCATGACAAAGTGTAGATTTCGTTTAGATGTGCTCAATCTAAACAGTGTACCAAATTATTAACCTCAATCTCATTAATTCTGAATGTGTCCCTCAAACGCGATTGTTTAGATTTACATAATTATATACATAATTTAATAGGATCTCTGTGGTAGGCTAACAACTAATTTACATAGAATGAATATAATGGGCTTGAAACCTCTAACCCTGGCAATTCATTTTATTTCTATGGAACAACCACTTTATGACATTAGCAGCCATAGAGATAGAACGTGTTTCATCTTTATGATAGCAGTCTCAAAGCAAAACTGTATTCATTGAGATGGAATGTTAAAACATTCTATGTAATAACCATAAATATTGTAAACTATATGATAAAAAAAAAGAAATTGTCCCATTGACTTTTTTCTCTCTCATATGATCTTTGTAAAATGTCAACATAAGTACTGGTCGTCTAACATCTAAATTATTATTAAGATAGGCGACTTCTATCACTGCTTTCTACAATAATATGCTACATGAACTTTCTTGACATTCTAAAGATACATTTAGTAAACATTTCCTGATGGTGGTTTCCACCTGTAGGATATCCCTCCAAGGTAAACAATGATGAGAGCAGCAGGTGAGTCACCAGGTAGGCCAAACACATCCATGAGTGCAGCCAAGACCCAACATCTGCCCCTTTGAAGGACTGTCAAACTCAACATTTCTTGTTCAGTGGGAACCCCACTTTGAATCCAGTTTATAAACTGTGACTTACATTTTTCAATTCACATTTAATCACTCTTAGTTGATAGTTTGTTTTACTGACCGAAATGACAAGGAATCCAGTCAACAGTCAGAGAGAGAAGGTCCATCTTTAGTTGAGGACAATCAGAAGTGTCCATCATGTTCCAGAGCATCAGCAGAGCATCCCAAAGTCATCCCTAAATCTGACCCCTCCCTCCGGTGTAAGGTGACAGGACTACTCATGTTGCTAGCTTATTGAATGGATGATACTTAAAATGTAACCCTTGCAATTGCCATTAATAAAAGCCTATTCCCATAGGTAATAACACGTCAAAACAAAACATTGAAATGAACGTTTGTTTAGTTCTGGAGAGGTAAAACAAACAGCTTGTGTAAAAAGAAAACTATACGTTTAATGAATAAAGTGAAAGTTAATGAATGTTTCTTGCATGCAACTGAAGCCTGCAGGTTAATTGCTCCACCAAAGGAAATGGCAGGTTGAGCCTGCTTGGACCCAGGAGCAGCCAGAGAAGGTCATCAGAACAAGCCTAACTTCACCAGAACCACCATGTCTGAGGACACAGGGGGGAAGGTACCATGGTACATGACCCTACTACATGAGAAGGTACATCATTTTATACAGATTGGTGGGGATCAGTCTGAAATCAAAACATCCATGTAGACACTTTATTGATAGCCCAGATCTGATGGTTGTTAGCACTATGGTTGGTTCAGTGGGGTGTGCACCATATTAGAGGTTGGTATTGACTGTAGTTGTAGTATTGTAAGCCCTCTTTTTACAGGAGCAGAACATACTGATGTTAGGTGAGCAAATCACTCGCCTGTCAGAGTTTGAAGAGGAGTGTTCGAAGAAAGACCAAGAGATCTCTGTGCTTCAGGAGAAGCTGACAGAACTGACCATTTATCATAATGAGGATGTGGCCAGAGGTCAGGGAGGAAGTAGGGACTCCTCTGCACTGTATATTTCAGACTTCTGTGATAGTATTGTAGCTCATACATGTACTGAACAACAAGTTGTGACTTTTGTCCATTTGATACAGTCTGATGGGTATACAGCCATATACTGATTACCACAGCAGTGCTCTAACTTTAACAGTACCATCTGTCCCTCTGCCTTTGAACCCTCAAGGTTGACTAAAATGGAAACTAAAACAAAATGAAAAAGAAAGTAAAAACTAGAAACTTCAGGTTACAAGACTGTTCAAACCATAACTGATACCAGAACCAACAGAGCACAACACACATCTAGAATTAAATATAAAAACCTGTCAAAATGAAATAAAATGAATGAAAAGACAAAACTGTATGAAAATAATATTAACCTTGGTCTTCTCACATACATTTCTGTGTGTTTCTTTGTATTGAAGGCGGAGTTGATAGTGCGTCTGTCAGAGGAGGTCAGGAATCTGAGGGAGGTGGAGAAGGAGGTCCAGGAGTAGAGCCAGCAGATAACCAGGCTAGAAGAGGAGCTCCACAGGCTGAGAGAGGCCAGCCCTGGGTGGGGTCCTGAACATGGAGGGTTCGGAGCCCTGTTGGACAGAGAAGCAACTCACTCTGAGACAGAACACCAAGACATAGAGCAGGTTAACCCTTAGTTAACACTGTCAGAGTTAGGAATGAATCATTTGTTAAAATTTGAAATTGATATAAAGACTGCACGTAATATTACCATCTGGTATAAGACCTAAAACGGATCTAATCTTGCATGGTGGCCTTGTCTGAGTCTTGGAACATGGCCTCAAACACAGCTCTTCAGATATACAGAGAATGCTGTGGACAGTGAGGAGGAAGACAACAGAGTATCACTTACTGGACAGATGAGAGAAGTGGAGAGAACCAATGAACAACTGATGAGGGACTTAGAGGAGGCCAGGAAGAATCATGTGATCTCTTCTGGTGTGTAGGAGAGGAGATACAATATCAAACACAGCTTTAGAGCCTAAACTGTGGGAGGATGAGCCCCCAATCCCAAATCTCCCCCTTGCCCCTTGCCCCTTTCCCCTTAACCCCTATGTACTCTGAGAACTGAAAGGTTTGGATAGGTGTGAACAATCCTGTCAATAAAAGGTGACACTCTTATTGTATGTTATCCCAATCAATACTGTATTTGTACTCTGCAGGTACAGTGAGTTCCTTGTGTAGAACTCTGTCCATAAAGGAAGGAGAGCTGATCTCTGCTAAAGGCCAGCAGGATGAGTTGAGACAGCAGCTGAAGGACCGGTTGGCCCAGTAACAGGTGTTGGTGAACACATATTTAGGAGAGGAAGTACAAAACCAACGACGCTAGACAGAGTGGAATTAGGTTTAAGCAAAAGGCAGTTTATTAAACACAGAGATATCTTGTACTGTTTAAGCTACATGCATGGACCCAAACAATTGCCTCTTATGGAGACAGTTGAGAAGGATGTCTAAACAGAGTTTACAGCATTACTTTATACAATGTAACATAAAGGAAGGGGTCCTTCTTCTAGTCCCTTGATTGGTTCCCGAGGCGTAGGAGGCGGGTCTGCTCTGTCCAGAGCAGATGCCCCATTGGTGCACGGCAGAGTCCTCTGCCCTTGGCACCCGACCAGTAGAAGGAAGTGGAGTTTGAGTGTGCGTCCACAGTGAAATGTCTGTGTGTGTCAAAGAACTCGTGAGGCATGAGAATGAGTGTGCGTGCAAATGAAATATTTGTGTGTGTCCAGGGAACTGGTGAGGAGGATCTGGTGATTGTGGCCTTGGGCGTGGGTGTTGTCCTGTTATTGCACTCCTGCAAGACTAGGCCATCTGGTGACAAGATATGGCTGCTCTTCTCTGTCCTTTGTTCGACAACTAACACAACAGCCCACTGTTAATATCAGACACATGACACAGGCCATGTCTAGAAAGGTATGAACATGCTTTGAGTGTGTAGATTTGTAGATTAGGCTATATAGCTGTATATGTGAATCAGACCTGGGTCAAATATGTATTTCAATAAATCAAACACATTTTATTTATAAAGCCCTTTTTACATCAGCAGATGTCACAAAGTGCTATACAGAAACCCAGCCTATTTCAAATTATATGAATATTTCAGGTGTTCATGATTTATCTTAATCGGGAGGCAGAGGTTGCACTTTTGGGACTATTCAGTTGTTTCCTTTGTGTCTAAATTGAGCACACCTAAAGTTTTTCAAACACAATGTGAATGTGACTTCTCTTTAACCTGCCTTTATTTTCAGTTCACCTGTTTACGATACGGTATGAGGAACTCACTATAATGCTGGAGGAGGAGAATGAACCCTGAGGCAGGTTGGGACACACCTTTCCTGTTACTTCATCAGATAACTTTGTTTACACTCTACACTTCATCTCAAAGAGACAAAGTTAGAAAGCCTGACTCACGGTTAGAAAGCCTTAGTACTTGTGTGTCTGTGTAATGTCCACTAGAATAGAATACAGCATATCTACTGTGTGGGGTTGGAAACATGATGTGTTTGTGACTGTTACAATAAGAGAAAGCTGAAAGTGAAAGTTGAAGTCAGACTTGAAAAAACATCCTCTCTCTGACCACCTAACAGAAGTGTTCCAACCCCTGCCTCTCCAGTGTGAAACATGGTTACACCTCTTTCTGCTTGAGTCAGGGTTTTTTGTGGTTCTTAGTGAAAAGCCTTGCACAGCTCTTAATGATACCAAAATACATCATTATGTGATGTAACTTTTTGCTCAGTGATGTCTAAGTAAATAGACTAGGGCAAGTGCATTGATTATGTCAATGAATGCTTCAATGAGAAACCTCAAAGATTGGCAAGTAATGTAAAAGAAAGGGTTTAGATAATGTATCTCCAGCAACACAGGGCTTACATCCGTTCACTGGATAGGTTGTACTGCCCTCTAGTGGCAGTAGCATTAACAGATATTAACTAAGTCTCATGTTAATCCAATATAAATACAAGGTATTTGTCAATGATCCACTGATTGCGATCCTCCAGGTTGTAGTCCAGCTGCAGGAGGAAGTGTCCCAGAGGAAAAAGGAAGTAGCTGAGGTTAAAGGTCAGACGAAGCAGCTCAGCCAGGCGCAGAAGGTGGAGAGAGAAGCCCAGAGGAGCCTGAGGAGAGAGGTCCAGGTTTGCCAGGAGTCCATTGACTCTCTGAACCTGCAGAGCAACAACAGCCTAGTGGCCTTGGAGTAGATACAGACCAGGGTATTACTGACCTCTCTCCTCATTCATAGTCATCTGGAGTACAGACCAGGGTATGACTGACCTCTCTCCTCGTTCATAGTCATCTGGAGTACAGACCAGGGTATGACTGACCTCTCTCCTCATTCATAGTCATCTGGAGTACAGACCAGGGTATGACTGACCTCTCTCCTCATTCATAGTCATCCTTATCATGATGTAGGCACCAATGATGTTGTAACCAATGATGTTGTAACCAATGATGCAATGATGTTAACTATACGTTTATAGATAGTATGCAATGATGTAGTTATGAAAACAGCAGATAGGCCTGCACACTGTCTGTATCGAATTACCACCTTTAATCACAATGTTTCTAACCTGTTTTTATGTATACTTTATTAGCCCAGCACCTACCTTTTTAAGGATCTGACCACAAACATTTCTATAGCAATGATGTAAGGCATTAATAGGAAGTCATACTTAATGAAGGATTTATAAAG
This sequence comes from Coregonus clupeaformis, assembly GCF_020615455.1. NCBI lineage: Eukaryota > Metazoa > Chordata > Actinopteri > Salmoniformes > Salmonidae > Coregonus > Coregonus clupeaformis. The sequence goes on from NC_059215.1 coordinate 51,927,653, forward strand.
CGTTTCTAAGTAGATCAACTATTAATTATCAGTTTGTTTATTAAGTCATAATAAACCTGGTTCCATGTCTTCCAGCATGAAAGCTGAGATTGAAGATCATCAAGGCTGTGAAAGCAGCAGCTCCAACACCACAGAAGAAGATCTAATGAAAGCAAGCAGCAGCTCCAACACCACAGAAGAAGATCTTATGAGAGAAAGCAGCAGCTCCAACACCACAGAAGAAGATCTAATGAAAGCAAGCAGCAGCTCTAACACCACAGAAGAAGATCTAATGAGAGAAAAAAGCAGCTCCAACACCACCGAAGAAGATCTAATGAGAGAAAGCAGCAGCTCCAACACCACAGAAGAAGATCTAATGTCACACAGTGGAGGAACTCCTGACAGCTGCAACTGGAAGGGATATCCTTGAGTGTGACTGTAACTGTTACACTTGTCCGCCATCTTGTGGAATGACATGTCAATTAATTTAGGCTACTATTGGAATCAATTCACTAGTGGCCTAGGCATTTTGCTTTATTTAGCAAACTTTTTTTTTTTTTACAAAATAAGGTACACTTGCTGAATGTATGTTGATTATTTTCACAATATTAACAAATGTACAAATGTTTTGTGCCAATGTAGCTCAGCTGGTAGAGCACGGCGCTTGTAACGCCAAGGTAGTGGGTTCGATACCCGGGACCACCCATACACAAACATGTATGCACGCATGACTGTAAGTCGCTTTGGATAAAAGCGTCTGATAAATGGCATATTATAATTATAATTATAATTATACAAATTACTGTACAGCAAAACAACAAGTAATGTAAAATGTATCAGATCATTTAAATAGAATTTACATAGAATTTTAATTCAAGCAATCATCAAACCAGTTTTGTTAAAAGGCACAAGTAAAGACTGTTCATATCACATTTGATTTTTAAATAACAGGTGAATCAAGATCACAGATCCCAGTAACGTTGGCTGAATACAGCCAACTCCTGATAAATCCACATTGGATTAGTCCAAATTCAAGTGGAAGTGCTTGCAGTTCATTTTATCCACGGCGTTGTGGATATCTTCACGCTCCAGTTCTCCAGACACTTCATCTGAGTACAGTGGATGGTGATCATTTATGATATTGCACGTTTTCAATGGTACACTTTCAAACTGAGCTCCCAGATTAGTGCAGGCTGCGAGATGCGACTGACATTTTACGGGTGGGGAGAGAGCGAGAGTGGGGGGTGGACATGGAGGGCGCATGGCTTGAAGCACTGAACATCATGATGTGAATTGGAATGTGTTTAGGCTATTACTAGCATCAGAACTTCACTGAATTACATAATTATATACTAGACATTAGGAATACTTTTGGAACTTAAAATAACATTATATAAACCGATTTTCAAGATTTGTAAATAACAGTTCTGTTCCAGAAGACTAGACATCACTTTTGTTCCCAGTTCAGTTTCTGTTTCATGAAGAAAATGTACATTTAAATAATTTAGCAGAAGCTCTTAGGGTTAAGTGCCTTGCTGAAGGGCAGATCAACATACTTTTTTTTCTTCCACCTAGTCTGCTTAGGGATTCCAAACAGCAACCTTAGTCAGCTAGTCGGCTGAGGGATTCCAAACAGCAACCTTAGTCAGCTAGTCGGCTGAGGGATTCCAAACAGCAACCTTAGTCAGCTAGTCGGCTGAGGGATTCCAAACAGCAACCGTAGTCAGCTAGTCGGCTGAGGGATTCCAAACAGCAACCGTAGTCAGCTAGTCGGCTGAGGGATTCCAAACAGCAACCTTAGTCAGCTAGTCGGCTGAGGGATTCAAACGGGCGACCTTTCAGTTACTGGCCTAACGCTGTTAACCGCTAGGCTACCTGCCGCCCAGTGGTCCTCTCTCTGACTCACTCACTCACTCTCACACACGCACACACACAAACACTAAAAAAGAATTCACACACACACTTAACAATAATTTACAGATGCAATAGAAACAGATACAATTCCTAAAATGAATCTGAGTTTTTTCTTTTTTTCACTATTATTAAAACTATGTCCAGTGTAGCTCAGTTGGTAGCACATGGTGTTTGCAATGCCAAGGTTGTTGGTTCAATTCCCATGGGGGACCAGTATTAATGAAAATGTATGCACTCACTACTGTAAGTCACTCTGGATAAGAGTGTCTGCTAAATGACTAAAATGTAAACAGCTCCAGCTAATATCACTGTCATGGATGCCACAGCACTGCTTCTAGCTGTGGAATGGGATAGTTGTGGTCCACACTCTGAATCCGACCAAGGGGATCCTGGTTTCATTTCCTGAAGTCCCAAGGATTCACATCTATAAACAGATAAATACTGGCCATTAATGATTCATTTATAACTTGGTCATACATCTTTCAGTTTTAGATGTGTGTTAGGTAACTTTGTATTTAGGGTAAAAACTATTTGTGTAAGCCACACTTACCCAGTGTGTGACTGGCAGGCTGTAAATGATCCATCTGAATAAGTATCACCAGTACAGTTAGAACACACAGTATCTGTAGATGTTGTTCCTGCATAAATGGAGGTTTAAACATACGTTTACATTATTAAAAAACAAGACATCCCAAAACAAACTTGTAAACATCGTACTTAAACTTTCTTGATTTATTTTTAATTCTCTAATGATTTCAATCAATCAATCAAACGATCAGCTACTTTTAATTCAGTAGAGTAACTTGGCACACTAGAAATCATGACAAAATCACGTTGAATACTTGAGAGGAGACCAACCTGTGTGACGGATGTATTGACCAGGTTTACAGCTGCTGTGTTTCTGGGCTATTCTACAACCATCTTTGTTAGAGAGCAGACAAAAGAACCCCTCCAGTGGCCTGCAAAAATCATCTGATTCTGGTTTGCATGGCTGTTTTTGTAACGATCCCGGCTGTCTGAGTCGGGTCCTGTCTGGTGACTAGTTTTTCCTGTTCGTAATCTCCAGTTTCCCGAGGGTTCGGGAACGCTCCGGGGAGCGCTCTGGTTTTCCGCACCTGCATCCCATCAGCAATCTGCACACCTGGTCCTGATCATCACCCTTCTTAGGCTCTGGCCGAACATCCAGTTCCTGCCGGATCGTTAGCTATGAACAGTATGTTTGTCAGCGTGTCAGCCTCTGAGCCCTTAGTTAGTTTTGTTGTTTTGCACCTTGTTACTTGCTGTGTACTGACCTCCGTTTTTGTTCTGTCTGCAGTCTCTCACCCGGAACCTTCACCCAACCTCTGCCTGATGGTCGGCGGCTGCCGAGCCAGTACCGGACCAACCACTGCACCCTCAACAACCCATCCACGCCACCCGCTCTGTTCCCTGGATTATTCAGCCTCACTCGGAATCTACTAAATAAACACTCACCTTTCTCTCAACGTACCTTGTCCTTGTCTGCTTCTGGGTTCTGGCATAGTAAACCCTGACAGAACGATCCGGCCAGTAATGAACCCAGCGGACCTGGACTCCGTTCGCCATGCTATTACCCAGCAGGAGAAGATGTTGGGCCATCATAGCACGGTACTACAGGAGATCGCGTTGTCAGTTCGGAACCTTTCTACCGGTCTGGCGGAGGTCCAGAACCAACGTAAGTGTCCGGTGGAGGATCCACTACCGGTTTCACCCATCTCGCCTGCCGCTTCTGAAGCTGTGTCCATCCGTGAGCCCAAGGTTCCGACGCCGGATAAATATGAGGGGGAGCTGGGAAGATGCCGTTCCTTCCTTATGCAGTGTGGATTAGTGTTCGATCTACAGCCCTACTCTTATGCCACAGACAAGGCTAGGATAGCCTTTGTGATTGAGTTGCTGCGTGGTCGAGCGCTGGAGTGGGCTTCAGCCGTTTGGGAACGACAGGATCCCTGCATGGCTTCATACCAGGGGTTCACGGCCGAGATGAGGAAGCTCTTCGACCATTCCGTCCGAGGGAGGGACGCAGCTAGGCGCCTGTTTTCGCTTCGCCAAGGAACTCGCAGCGTGGCCGACTTCGTGATCGAGTTCAAGACGTTGGCTGTGGAGAGTGGGTGGAACGAGGAGTCGCTGCAAGCGGCCTTTTACCAGGGTCTGTCGGAGCAGCTCAAGGATGAGTTGATCTCCTATCCGGAGCCTAGTGACCTGGACAGCTTGGTAGCCTTGTCTATTCGGGTGGATAATCGAGTCCGAGAGCGAAGGAGGGAGAAGCAATGGGGTCCGTCCAATCGATCAGCTTCTCAGTTCCCAGTCGGGTCGGGTGGTGGACCAGAACACGTCGATCATTCTCCACCACAATGGATTAGTGGAGAGGTCCTCTCTCCCGATTCTGAACCCATGCAAGTGGGGCGGCACGGGTTAACCAAGGAGGAGCGTCAACATAGACGTAAGACCAACTGCTGCCTCTACTGTGGTAGCTCGGGACATTACATCTCCACTTGTTCCCGGCGGTCGTCAAACTGCCCGGCTCGCTAAAGTTGGGAGGACTTTTAGCGAGCCAGTTTCAACCTCTCAGTACCTCTGTCAGACCCCGTTTCCGGCTACCCTTGTGAACAGGAATCAGAGCTTAGCGCTTAACGCTTTTATCGATTCAGGTGCCGATGGAAGCTTTCTTGATGCCGAAGTTGGTGGAACAGCTGGGGCTTTCCAAGGAGCAATTGCCGGAAGCCATTGAAGCGACCACTCTGAACGGCAGTAGTCTGGCACGTATCACGATGAGGACTGAACCGGTTAAGATGCGGTTGTCGGGGAATCATTCTGAGATGATTTCATTCTTCATTCTGCCGTCTTCCCATGTTCCTCTGGTCCTTGGATACCCCTGGCTGAAGGAACACAATCCCACGTTCGATTGGGTGACGGGCAAGGTAACGAGTTGGAGCCTTGATTGTCATGCTAACTGTCTCAAGACTGCCTGCCCCCATTCGGTTCCCAGTCAGGTGATTGAGGCTAAACCCCCAGATTTGTCCCTGGTTCCCGAGACATATCACGATTTGGGGGAAGTTTTCAGTAAGCAGAAGGCTCTGTCACTCCCTCCCCACCGACCATATGATTGTGCCATCAACCTGGTCCCTGGAGCTGTCTACCCCAAGGGAAGGTTATACAGTATCTCCCGACCTGAACGTGAGGCGTTGGAGACCTACATCAAGGAGTCCCTAGCTGCTGGTCTCGTTCGTCCCTCGTCATCACCCCTGGGGCAGGATTCTTCTTTGTGGGTAAGAAGGATGGCTCTCTTCGACCGTGTATTGATTATCGGGGGTTGAATGACATCACGGTCAAGAACAAGTATCCCCTGCCCTTGATGAGTTCTGCCTTCGACTCCTTACAGGGTGCTACGGTGTTCACCAAGCTAGACCTACGCAATGCGTATCACCTGGTCCGGATCAGAGAGGGGGACGAGTGGTTGACGGGTTTCAATACACCGATGGGTCACTTCGAGTATCAGGTGATGCCGTTTGGACTGACCAATGCTCCAGCGGTATTCCAGAGTATGGTGAACGACGTCCTGAGAGATATGATCGGTCTCTTTGTGTTTGTTTACCTGGATGACATTCTGATCTTCTCGAAGGAACCTTCCGACCACGTCCAGCATGTCCGGCAGGTTCTGCAGCGATTGTTGGAGAATCGCCTGTTCGTGAAGGGCCGAGAAGTGCGAGTTTCACGCCCACACGACATCCTTTCTCGGGTACATCATCTCCAGGGGAGAGATTAGGATGGACCAGGAGAAGGTTAGAGCGGTTCTGGAGTGGGCCCAGCCCGGTACGAGATTGCAGCTCCAGAGATTTTTGGGGTTTGCGAATTTCTACCGCAGATTCATCCGGGATTACAGCCGTGTGGCCGCTCCGTTAACTGCCTTGACTTCCAGTATCAGGACCTTCAAGTGGAATCCGGAGGCGGATCGAGCGTTTCTGGATTTGAAGAGGCGATTCACCAACGCACCGATTCTCTCTCAACCGGACACGGCCCGTCAGTTCGTCGTTGAAGTGGACGCGTCTGATGTGGGAGTTGGCGCCATCCTGTCGCAGCGATGCTCCACGGACAGTAAACTCCATCCCTGCGCCTACTACTCGTCGCCTTTCGCCTGCGGAGAGGAATTACGATGTGGGTAACCGGGGAGCTTCTCGCGGTGAAACTTGCCTTGGAGGAGTGGCGCCACTGGTTGGAGGGGGCGGAGCAACCGTTTATTGTCTGGACTGACCACAAGAATCTTGCTTACGTGCAATCGGCTAAACGTCTCAACTCCCGTCAGGCCAGGTGGGCGTTGTTTTTCGGACGATTCAAGTTTGCCCTGACGTTCCGACCTGGATCTAAGAACGGCAAGGCGGACACCTTGTCCCGGATGTTCTCCAAGACGGAGGAGAGTGGGTCCAAGACCGAGACAATTCTCCCCCGGAACTGCGTCGTGGGAGCAGTTATGTGGAAGATTGAGGAGGAGGTGCTGGCGGCCCTTCGGACTCAGCCCGGTCCCGGTAACGGTCCACCCGGTCGGTTGTTTGTGCCTGAGTCGGTTCGTCCGGCTGTCCTCAAATGGTCCCACGCCAGCAAGATGGCTTGTCACCCTGGCGTGGCTCGGACAATGGCGTTTCTTCGCAGACGTTTTGGTGGCCTGCCATGGCCGAGGATACTCGGGGGTTTGTTGCTGCCTGTCCAGTGTGTGCGCAGAATAAGAGTACCAATCGGCCCAGCTCTGGACTACTTCACCCCCTTCCTATTCCCCGCGACCATGGTCGCATCTGGCCCTGGACTTCGTCACTGGGTTGCCCGCTTCTGAGGGGAACACGGTCGTTCTGACTATCGTGGACAGATTCAGCAAGTTCGCCCACTTTGTGCCAATTGCCAAGCTTCCCTCTGCCTCGGAGACGTCCGAGATCCTGGTTAGGGAGGTTTTCAGGGTCCACGGTTTGCCCAGTGATATCGTTTCCGACCGTGGCCCTCAGTTTACCTCTGCTGTCTGGAAGTCCTTCTGTTTGGCCATTGGAGCTACAGTCAGTCTCACATCTGGTTTTCACCCCCAATCCAATGGTCAGGCGGAGAGAGCCAACCAGAAGATGGAATCCACGCTACGCTGTCTGGTCTCTTCCAACCCCACCTCCTGGGTCTCTCAGTTGCCTTGGGTTGAGTATGCCCACAATACTCTTCCTACATCTGCCACTGGGATGTCTCCCTTCCAGTGCCTGTATGGCTACCAACCTCCCCTGTTTCCTTCTCAGGAGAAGGAGCTCTCAGTGCCTTCTGTTCAGGCCCATATTCGTTGTTGCCACCGGACCTGGCATCGGGCCAGAAAGGCACTCCTTAGAGTTTCGGACCGGTATCAGCTCCAGGCGAATCGTCGCCGGATCCCCCGCTCCCACCTATACCATCGGAGATAGGGTTTGGTTGGCCACACGGGATCTTCCGTTACGGACTGAGTCTAGGAAGTTGTTACCGAAGTTCATTGGTCCGTTTGTGGTGGAGAAGGTGATCAATCCAGTGGCAGTTCGACTCAAACTACCGAGGACGCTCAGAGTCCATCCCACCTTTCATGTCTCCTGCCTCAAGCCTGTCTTCCTCAGTCCTCTGTTGCCTCCTCCGCCTCCTCCTCCTCCTCCTCGGATGATCGGAGGTGGTCCTGCCTACACGGTGCGTCGCATCATGGATTCCAGACGGCGGGGCCGGGGTTTCCAGTATCTCGTGGACTGGGAGGGGTATGGTCCTGAGGAGAGGAGTTGGATTCCGCGGCGACAGGTCCTTGATGCGGACCTCATCAGTGACTTCTACCGCCTCCATCCTGGCGCTCCGGGGAGTCCGCCCGGTGGCGTTCGTCGGAGGGGGGGTACTGTAACGATCCCGGCTGTCTGAGTCGGGTCCTGTCTGGTGACTAGTTTTTCCTGTTCGTAATCTCCAGTTTCCCGAGGGTTCGGGAACGCTCCGGGGAGCGCTCTGGTTTTCCGCACCTGCATCCCATCAGCAATCTGCACACCTGGTCCTGATCATCACCCTTCTTAGGCTCTGGCCGAACATCCAGTTCCTGCCGGATCGTTAGCTATGAACAGTATGTTTGTCAGCGTGTCAGCCTCTGAGCCCTTAGTTAGTTTTGTTGTTTTGCACCTTGTTACTTGCTGTGTACTGACCTCCGTTTTTGTTCTGTCTGCAGTCTCTCACCCGGAACCTTCACCCAACCTCTGCCTGATGGTCGGCGGCTGCCGAGCCAGTACCGGACCAACCACTGCACCCTCAACAACCCATCCACGCCACCCGCTCTGTTCCCTGGATTATTCAGCCTCACTCGGAATCTACTAAATAAACACTCACCTTTCTCTCAACGTACCTTGTCCTTGTCTGCTTCTGGGTTCTGGCATAGTAAACCCTGACAGTTTTACCCTCAAACCCAAACCTATGAAGAACACATTGCATTCATTATCTGAAGAAAACATATTAAGCCAGTCAAATGTCAATCATAAATCACATCTGATATAGCCTGTAGCACATTACCTCAGTATTAAAGTCTGGCTATTGTATAAATACAGGACAACTCTCACCTGAATCACAGCTGGAACATGGTGCACATTTCATGAGACCATTGGGCTCATCAAGGAATGTAGAATCAACACAGGGCACACAGGAAGTGCTGGTGAATTCAGTACAATGCTTATGTACACGATTTCCTGGGGAAGAGAGAATCACAATGTATGGAATTTCTATTGGTGTTGATCATTTATGAACCTATGATGATGATTTAAAGAGAGGGTCTTTACCTGGTGAACACATGGGACAACATTCATCCCCTATTCTGTACTCGGCTCTACCACATGCAATACAGGATCCGATGCTTACAATCACCAATATATTAGGTATCTGGAAGTAGAGAAAATGTTAACAAATTCCCAAAATCAAAACTGATGTGTATTTATATAACTTAAAGAACTAGTTAGCACAATTCAAACAAAATTATTATAATTTCAAATCAATGTAAATATGTAGGACCATTTTATACAGGCAGTGGGACCTGGTTTGAGCCCCAAAACAGGTGTGGGGGGGTGTTGGGGGGGTTTGCCTGTTTTGCATGTTATTTTGGCATTAATTCATGTCACGTATCCGTTTGCAAACAATGTAAAAAAAAAATATTGAGTTAATAAAGCAGCATACAAACATGCTCTCTTTCTCTTCTTTGATTGGATGTCACGCCCTGGCCTTGAGAGGCCTGTTGTCTTTAGTTGGTTTAGTCAGGGCGTGAGGATCTATGTTAGAATTTCTATGTTAAGGATCTACAGTGAGGGAAAAAAGTATTTGATCCCCTGCTGATTTTGTACGTTTGCCCACTGACAAAGAAATGATCAGTCTATAATTTTAATGGTAGGTTTATTTGAACAGTGAGAGACAGAATAACAAAAAAAAAATCCAGAAAAATGCATGTCAAAAATGTTATAAATTGATTTGCATTTTAATGAGGGAAATAAGTATTTGACCCCTTCTCAATCAGAAAGATTTCTGGCTCCCAGGTGTCTTTTATAGAGGTAACGAGCTGAGATTGGGAGCACACTCTTAAAGGGAGTGCTCCTAATCTCAGCTTGTTACCTGTATAAAAGACACCTGTCCACAGAAGCAATCAATCAATCAGATTCCAAACTTTCCACCATGGCCAAGACCAAAGACCTCTCCAAGGATGTCAGGGACAAGATTGTAGACCTACACAAGGCTGGAATGGGCTACAAGACCATCACCAAGCAGCTTGGTGAGAAGGTGACAACAGTTGGTGCGATTATTCGCAAATAGAAGAAACACAAAAGACCTGTCAATCTCCCTCGGCCTGGGGCTCCATGCAAGATCTCACCTCGTGGAGTTGCAATGATCATGAGAATGGTGAGAAATCAGCCCAGAACTACACGGGAGGATCTTGTCAATGATCTCAAGGCAGCTGGGACCATAGTCACCAAGAAAACATTTGGTAACACACTACGCCGTGAAGGACTGAAATCCTGCAGCGCCCGAAAGGTTCCCCTGCTCAAGAAAGCACGTATACAGGGCCGTCTGAAGTTTGCCAATGAACATATGAATGATTCAGAGGAGAACTGGGTGAAAGTGTTGTGGTCAGATGAGACCAAAATTGAGGTCTTTGGCATCAACTCAACTCGCCGTGTTTGGAGGAGGAGGAATGCTGCCTATGACCCCAAGAACACCATCCCCACCGTCAAACGTGGAGGTGGAAACATTATGCTTTGGGGGTGTTTTTCTGCAAAGGGGACAGGACAACTTCACCGCATCAAAGGGATAATAGACGGGTCCATGTACTGTCAAATCTTGGGTGAGAACCTCCTTCCCTCAGCCAGGGCATTGAAAATGGGTCGTGGATGGGTATTCCAGCATGACAATGACACAAAACACACGGCCAAGGCAACAAAGTAATGGCTCAAGAAGAAGCACATTAAGGTCTTGGAGTGGCCTAGCCTGTCTCCAGACCTTAATCACATAGAAAATCTGTGGAGGGAGCTGAAGGTTCGAGTTGCCAAACGTCAGCCTCGAAACCTTAATGACTTGGAGAAGATCTGCAAAGAGGAGTGGAACAAAATCCCTCCTGAGATGTGTGCAAACCTGGTGGCCAACTACAAGAAACGTCTGACCTCTGTGATTGCCAACAAGGGTTTTGCCACCAAGTACTAAGTCATGTTTTGCAGAGGGGTCAAATACTTATTTCCCTCATTAAAATGCAAATCAATTCATAACATTTTTGACATGCGTTTTTTCTGGATTTTTTTGTTTGTTATTCTGTCTCTCACTGTTCAAATAAACCTACCATTAAAATTATAGACTGATCGTGTCTTTGTCACTGGGCAAACGTACAAAATCAGCAGGGGATCAAATACTTTTTTCCCTCACTGTAGATGTGTATTTCTATGTTTGGCCGGGTGTGATTCCCAATCAGAGACAGCGGTCGCTCGTTGTCTCTGATTGGGGATCATACTTAGGTAGCCATGTTGCCTACCTTTATTTTGGGATCTTGTTCCTGTTAGGCTGGTATGTGTATAGCCTTTTGGACTTCATGTTACGGTGTTTGTTTTTGTTGTATGTTTATTGAGTATATAAACATGTACGCTTTTCACGCTGCACCTTGGTCTGACCCGTCTCTCAACGATCGTGACAGAAGATCCCACCAAACGAGGACCAAGCAGCGTGCCCAGGAGGAGCAAACACCCTGGACACAGCGGGAGGCTACGTTGGTAGATGTCCTCCTCGGTTGGGGGAAAATCACAGAGGAGGAGGCCGTCCGTTACGGTAAGGCAATGAAGGAGGAAGCCCGGGTAGGAGATGATCAACGGCGACATCAATGGTACCGGCCGAAGAGGAAGCCCGAGAAGCAGCCCCCAATAAAAAAAATTGGGGGGGCTCACGGGGTGGACGACGAGGCAGCAGGAGGCCGTGAAAGGGCTGACTAGAGAGGAGGAGGCCGCTATTTTAGAGGTCCTCCAAGACCTGCGGATCCAGAGTCTGAGAGAGGAGGCCACCACGTTACGGGGGCTGTTAGCTCAGAGGGAGCAGGAGTTATCCGTTCAGAGGGAGGCGCTACAGGAGGCTCAAAGGGAGAATGAAGTAGTGGAGGCAAGGAGAGAGGAGCTGGTCAGGCAACAGATGGAGCGTGTGTTCATAGAGGAACCTAGGTGTGCGGTATGTGGTATGTGTCGCCAGTGCGCATTCATAGCCCAGTGAGTCCTGTGCCAAAGTGGGCATCCAGCCAGGACGGGTTGTGCCAGCTCTAAGCTCCAGACCTCCAGTGCGCCTCCACAGCCCGGCACGGCCCGTACCTGCTCCTTACACCAAACCAGTGGTGCTTGTCGCCAGCCCGGTACTCCCCGTACCTGCTCCCCGCACCAGGCCAGCGGTGCGTGTTCCTAGTCCGGCCCGGCCCGTTCCTGCTCCTCGCACCAGACCTGTGGTGCGTGTCCCCAGTCCGGCCCGGCCCGTTCCTGCTCCTCGCACCAGACCTGTGGTGCATGTCTCCAGTCTGGCCCGGCCCGTTCCTGCTCCTCGCACCAGACCAATGGTGCGTGTCCCCAGTCCGGCCCGGCCCGTTCCTGCTCCTCGCACCAGACCTGTGGTGTGTGTCCCCAGTCCGGCCCGGCCCGTTCCTCTCCAGGTTCGGGGTCTCCCACACCAGGTTCCAGACAGGGCTTGGTGCATCGTGGGAGGAAGGAGAGGGGAAGCATCGCGCCGAGGTCCATACCAGCGGCGCAACGGGGAGGCAGAGAGGAAGAAGTCGACACGCCCGGAGCCGGATCCGCCTCCGAGGCTGAAAGCCCACCCGGACCCTCCCCTAATGAGTCAGGTTGGTGCGGCCGGAGGATGGTACTGTCACGCCCTGGCCTTGAGAGGCCTGTTGTCTTTAGTTGGTTTAGTCAGGGCGTGAGGATCTATGTTAGAATTTCTATGTTTAGGATCTAGATGTGTATTTCTATGTTTGGCCAGGTGTGATTCCCAATCAGAGACAGCGGTCGCTCATTGTCTCTGATTGTGGATCATACTTAGGTAGCCATGTTGCCTACCTTTATTTTGGGATCTTGTTCCTGTTAGGCTGGTATGTGTATAGCCTTTTGGACTTCATGTTACGGTGTTTGTTTTTGTTGTATGTTTATTGAGTATATAAACATGTACGCTTTTCACGCTGCACCTTGGTCTGACCCGTCTCTCAACGATCGTGACATTGGACTGATCAAGTTACTTTCAAAATCTTAGCTAGCAAGCTAGACAAGCAGTCATCATCATGAATCCCGTCGACAATCTACTGGCAAATTCTTTTCAATCCTTGTCATATAAATTATTGTCAAGGGGTGCTGAAGGTGGGTGTGGTGCATGAATCAAGCGCAGGACGCAGAAGCACAGTCCAAAAGACTTTAGTGCAATATTCACGTAGAAAATAAGCACAATAAGCCCAAAGGCGAAATCACGGCGCACACAGGCGTCAAACAAACGGCGCACTAACATGTGCGAAAAACCTCTCCAAAACACTGGAGGGAAGTACGTAGCTCCAACACGAAAACAGAAGAGCAATCACACACAAAGACAAACACAACCAACGAGAACTAAATAGGACACTAACGAGGACTAACAAGACACAGGTGTACAACATCAAGACAAAACCAAACGAACATGAAACATAGATAGGTGGCAGCTAGTACTCCGGGGACGACGACCGCCGAAGCCTGCCCGAACCAGGAGGAGGAGCAGCCTCGGCCGAAACCGTGACAATTATAGATAAAAGGTATTGGTGCTCATCGGCCATTGGACATAAACATTACACAACAAGTCGGAAATCGCCAATTCAACAATGAGGGGTTTGGAAGGAATCAGTGGCTAACTGCAAATGTTGCAAAGCAATCATTATTTTGCTTCCCTCTGCCTGCTATTCGGTGGAGAGGGTGTGTGGTCCAAGTCTGGGTTTAAGGATTTAAAACGTTGTCTGAAATGGTCTCTTTTCCAAGATTAAAAGGATAAACATTCACTCGCAACACCATGGGGCAGTAAAGGTTGAACGCATTGGCCATGCTGTCAATCCAGCATGACTTCTGCCGCATTCAAAACAACTGGAAACTCGGAACTGGGAAATATCACACTTCAGTGAGTTCAAGACAATTAGGAACTCTGAAAAAAACTAGCTCCGACTGGGAAAATACGGTTTAAACGGTCATCCAACTCGGAATTCCAAGCCGGGAACTCTGGCCTCTTTCTAGAGCTCTGACCTGAAGATCACTGACATCATGATTCAACCTTGTTTTTTTCAGAGTTCCCAGTTGTCTTGAAAGCACCTTTGATGACAACATTTGCCCACAAGAAAGACCGCCGCACCACCTTCCTGTTCAAGTGAGCACAGCACAACAACGGTGAGTTCAGATATGTGCTTTTCTTCACGAGGAGGGGATACTATATAATGTTGTTGGGTCTGTAACCATGTTTGCCAGTAACAGTCTCTTCCCATTCAAATATTTGTTTTCAACAAAACGTTCAGTAATAGACCCATATAATTCCAGTTGATATTGCGAGAGTTGTTTTGTTTGCGCAATGTGTCGGTATATTGTCTATAAAATTGGATCCTCGTGAATGTATTTTCCTTCCTTTTTAGACCACATAATAAAATACTTAAAATGGTAGGCTAACCGCGTCTCTCTCTCTCTCTCTCCCTCTATCTGAATCTATTTGAATTTCAGTCGGTGGCCATTTTGAAAGTGCTGAACGAATAGGCCTACCTCGTCACAACTCGTTTGCTTGCACTTGCTTAAACTTAGAGCTAAGTGTCAATGATATAAGAACAAACATTATGAATTTACTGAACATAAATGTAATGTTGGTGTATGGTTCAAAGGTCAAAACTTATGTTGGCTTTTGTTATTATTGAAGGACAATGAGGTTCTTATCGACTTACACAAATCCACAAGGAGTCAGTAGAAACCACATCTGTTTAAGCAAGTCAGCCATATCTTTTAAAAAGTCAGTAAATGAGGCTGAATTAACTGCTTCACTGACAGACAAGGCTCCGCTGACAGCCAGGTGTAGCGTTGGTAAGGATTCACTCCATGGTGCTGAAAGGAAAGCTCTGCTGTCGGGACAGCTTTATGTAGGCCCTAACAGTTTGTGGGCACCGTTTGTCACCGTTATAGTGCAATTAATGTATTGTTTAGTGTTGTGTTGTGTAGTGGCTTTGCTGGCATGCATCTAAAAATTGTTTTTGAGTTTCCACCAACAAGAATTACATGCTAAAATCGCCACTGGGTGGCGCCCCCTGGTGTGTAAAAATGCAGCATACTGTGTAGTGCCAGGAATTTATGCTGTGTGAAACATGCCAAGCTACAAAATGTGCAAAACATAAATGTTTTACTTACAATCCATATCAAGCTTTCAAACTGTGCCATGGTTCCTCAATCCTCACCAACTCACTGGAAGACCCACACACTGGATTTGTGAAGTTCTTAGGAGTTATGGAGTATCATGAACTGATGAACTGACCTGAAGACTTAATCAAAACCTTAGGAATCAGAGAGATGAATTACATGAATAATTGGAATATGAGGGGATCTATGGAATATGAGTGTTTAACAGAAATAGTCAAAAAAGTTGTAGGAAAATAGACATGTGAGGTGGATATACAATTGAGTAACAAGAATAATAATTTGTGCCTCTGATAAAAAAAAACTCTGTTTGCAAGTTAAAATTGGTGTACGGCAGGTTTATAAAATACCCTCATTTAATTATTACTTGGAATGATGAAGAACTAGGAAACTCACACAGCTTATGTGCTACCAGGTGCATGGACAAAAGTTAACTCAATAAAATGCTAAAATAAGCAGAAGAACCCCCCCGACCCAGCCAACATGTCTCCACCCCCAACCTCCAATCCCATCCCCCCAACCCCACCCAGCCAACATGTACAACATGTGATCATGCTCGCCATAGCCGATTTGAGTAAGACCTTTAAACAGGTCAACATTCACAAGGCCACATGGCCAGATGGATTACCAGGACATGTACTCCGTGCATGCGCTAACCAACTGGCAAGTGTCTTCACTGACATTTTCAACCTGTCCCTTGCCGAGTCTGTAATACATACAGAGGGGAGAAGAACAAGTATTTGATACACTGCCGATTTTGCAGGTTTTCCTACTTACAAAGCATGTAGAAGTCTGTAATTTTTTATCATAGGTACACTTCAACTGTGAGAGACGGAATCTAAAACAAAAATCCAGAAAATCACATTGTATGATTTTTAAGTAATTCATTTGCATTTTATTGCATGACATAAGTATTTGATACATCAGAAAAGCTGAACTTAATATTTGGTACAGAAACCTGCAATTACAGAGATCATATGTTTCCTGTAGGTCTTGACCAGGTTTGCACACACTGCAGCAGGGATTTTGGCCCACTCCTCCATACAGACCTTCTCCAGATCCTTCAGGTTTCGGGGCTGTCGCTGGGCAATACGGACTTTCAGCTCCCTCCAAAGATTTTCTATTGGGTTCAGGTCTGGAGACTGGCTAGGCCACTCCAGGACCTTGAGATGCTTCTTACGGAGCCACTCCTTAGTTGCCCTGGCTGTGTGTTTCGGGTCGTTGTCATGCTGGAAGACCCAGCCACGACCCATCTTCAATGCTCTTACTGAGGGAAGGAGGTTGTTGGCCAAGATCTCGCGATACATGGCTCCATCCATCCTCCCCTCAATATGGTGCAGTCGTCCTGTCCCCTTTGCAGAAAAGCATCCCCAAAGAATGATGTTTCCACCTCCATGCTTCACGGTTGGGATGGTGTTCTTGGGGTTGTACTCATACTTCTTCTTCCTCCAAACACGGTGAGTGGAGTTTAGACCAAAAAGCTCTATTTTTGTCTCATCAGACCACATGACCTTCTCCCATTCCTCCTCTGGATCATCCAGATGGTCATTGGCAAACTTCAGACGGGCCTGGACATGCGCTGGCTTGAGCAGGGGGACCTTGCATGTGCTGCTGTATTTTAATCCATGATGGCGTAGTGTGTTACTAATGGTTTTCTTTGAGACTGTGGTCCCAGCTCTCTTCAGGTCATTGACCAGGTCCTGCCGTATAGTTCTGGGCTGATCCCTCACCTTCCTCATGATCATTGATGCTCCACGAGGTGAGATCTTGCATGGAGCCCCAGACCGAGGGTGATTGACCATCATCTTGAACTTCTTCCATTTTCTAATAATTGCACCAACAGTTGTTGCCTTCTCACCAAGCTGCTTGCCTATTGTCCTGTAGCCCATCCCAGCCTTGTGCAGGTCTACAATTTTATCCCTGATGTCCTTACACAGCTCTCTGGTCTTGGCCATTGTAGATCCAAGATGGCGAAGTAGTGCAGTTGTGTTTTTATCGTCTGTCTGTAAATAGCCTGTAAATACCCTATTTTTCGTACATTTTTCGTACATATTTCCCTATCAGACTTTTCATCCTTCTACAAGATATACTTTCCTGCAACCCGCCTCACTCAATGTGGAACGGATTCTATTATTGACTTACCTTTATCTAGAATCTAGAATCTCCAGTTGAAACTAGCTAGCCAGCTAACTAGCTACATGCTATTTGCTATTAGCCACAGCTAGCGGTGTTTCACCCAGAACATTGGATTTTTTTTCGCGGGATTAATTTTAATCACTGGACATTGATCACCGGATATTCGGCCAGTCTGCACAGCGTGTATCGACCCAGAACATATCAGTTTTTCCGCCGGAATCACTGAATCACTGGACCTTTAACTCCGGATTCATCGCTACCAGCTAGCTACCACCAGCCAGCTACAACAAAACGGACGCTGTGGTCTGGCTAATCATCCTGAGCTAGGCCCATCGCCCATCTCCCGGCTATCTACCTCTCTGTCAACCGGACGGGACCACCTAGTGTTGACACGGAGCCCCGCCGATCCTACACGACTGGTCTGCCGACGAAATCGTCTGATGTGGTTACGACGTTAACCACGAAGATTCCATCCATCTGCTAGCCCTGGCCCGCTAGCACACGCTAGCCGTGGCCTCTTACTAGTGCTTCACCACCGGACCTTATGATAACTCAGCTATACAGCTGATATCTGCTGGACTGTTCCTTTTACGGTACTACATCCTGTTTATGTTTAGCCTCAGCCCAAACATGGTTAGTTTATTGTTGTTTCGGTTATTTCTAATTGTACTATATCACTGTAGACCCCCCAGCCTAGCTAAACCTGCCTTAGATAGCTCCTTTGCCCCTCCCCCTATACACGCGGAGACCGACTCAATTGATGCCTCCAGCGATGCTATCTCTTTCATTGTTACCCAACACTTAGGTTTACCTCCACTTTACTCATATCCTTCCATATCCTTGTCTGTACATAATGCCCTGAATCTTTTCTATAACACCCGGAAATCTGCCCCCCTTTATTCTATGTACCCAACGCACTAGAAGACCAGTTCTTAAAGCCTTTAGCCGTATCCTTATTCTAGTCCTCCTCTGTTCCTCTGGTGATGTAGAGGCTAACCCAGGCCCTGCAGCCCTCAGTATCACTCCTACTCCCCAGGCGCTATCATTTGATGACTTCTGTAATCGCAAAAGTCTTGGTTTCTTGCACATAAATATCAGAAGTCTACTTCCTAAGTTTGAGTTATTCACTGCGTTAGCACACTCTGCCAACCCTGATGTTCTAGCAGTGTCTGAATCCTGGCTCAGGAAGGCCACCAAAAATTCTGAAATTTCCATCCCCAACTATAACATTTTCCTTCTAGATAGAACTGCCAAAGGGGGTGGAGTTGCAATCTACTGTAGAGACAGCCTGCAGAGCTCTATCATACTATCCAGGTCTGTGCCCAAACAGTTTGAGCTTCTACTTCTAAAAATCCACCTTTCCAGAAATAAGTCTCTCACTGTTGCCGCTTGCTACAGACCCCCCTCAGCCCCCAGCTGTGCCCTGGACACCATATGTGAATTGATTGCCCCCCATTTATCCTCAGAGTTCGTACTGCTTGGTGACCTAAATTGGGATATGCTTAATACCCCAGCCATCCTACAATCCAAGCTAAATGCCCTCAACCTCACGCAAATTATCAACGAACCTACCAGGTACAACCCTAAATCCGTAAACATGGGTACCCTCATAGATATCATCCTGACTAACATACCCTCTAAATACACCTCAGCTGTCTTCAACCAGGATCTCAGCGATCACTGCCTTATTGCCTGCGTCCGTAACGGGTCCGCGGTCAAACGACCACCCTCATCACTGTCAAACGCTCCCTAAAACACTTTAGCGAGGAGGCCTTCCTAATTGACCTGGCCCAGGTATCCTGGATGGATATAGATCTCATTCCGTCAGTAGAGGATGCCTGGTTGTTCCTTAAAAGTAATTTCCTCTCAATCTTAAATAAACATGCCCCATTCAAAAAATACAGAACTAAGAACCGATATAGCCCCTGGTTCTCCTCAGACTTGACTGCCCTTGACCAGCACAAAAACATCCTGTGGCGTACAGCATTAGCATCAAATAGCCCCCGCGATATGCAACTTTTCAGGGAAGTTAGGAACCAATATACACAAGCAGTCAGGAAAGCAAAGGCTAACTTTTTCAAACAGAAATTTGCATCCTGTAGCACTAACTCCAAAAAGTTTTGGGACACTGTAAAGTCCATGGAGAATAAGAGCACTTCCTCCCAGCTGCCCACTGCACTGAGGCTAGGAAACACTATCACCACCGATAAATCTACAATAATCGAGAATTTCAACAAGCATTTTGCTACAGCTGGCCATGCTTTCCATCTGGCTACCACTAACCCGGCCACCAACTCTGCACCCTCTGCTGCAACTTGCCCATGCCCCCCGCTTCTCCTTCACACAAATTCAGACAGCTGATGTTTTGAAAGCGCTGCAAAATCTGGACCCCTACAAATCAGCTGGGCTAGACAATCTGGACCCTTTCTTTCTAAAACTAGCCGCGAAATTGTCGCTACCCCCTATTACTAGTCTGTTCAACCTCTCTTTCATAACGTCTGAGATCCCCAGAGATTGGAAAGCTGCCGCGGGTCATCCCCCTCTTCAAAGGGGGGTGACACTCTAGATCCAAATTGCTACAGACCTATATCCATCCTGCCCCTGCCTTTCAAAGTATTCGAAAGCCAAGTTAACAAACAGATCATCGACCATTTCGAATACCACCGTACCTTCTCCGCTATGCAATCCGGTTTCCGAGCTGGTCACGGGTGCACTTCAGCCACGCTCAAGGTCCTAAACGATATTATAACCGCGATTGATAATAGACAGTACTGTGCAGCCGTCTTCATCGACCTGGCCAAGGCTTTCGACTCTGTCAACCACCGCATTCTTATTGGCAGACTAAATAGCCTTGGTTTCTCAAATGACTGCCTCGCCTGGTTCACCAACTACTTCTCAGATAGAGTTCAGTGTGTCAAATCGGAGGGCCTGTTGTCTGGACCTATGGCAGTCTCTATGGGGTGCCACAGGGTTCAATTCTTGGGCCGACACTTTTCTCCGTGTATATCAATGATGTCGCTCTTGCTGCTGGTGACTCTCAGATCCACCTCTACGCAGACGACACCATTTTGTATACATCTGGCCCTTCATTGGACACTGTGTTAACAAACCTCCAAACGAGCTTCAATGCCATACAACAATCCTTCAGTAGCCTCCAACTGCTCTTAAACACTAGTAAAACTAAATGCATGCTTTTCAATCGAACGCTGCTGGCACCCGCCCACCCGACTAGAATCACCACTCTCGACGGGTCTGACCTAGAGTATGTGGATAACTACAAATACCTAGGTGTCTGGTTAGACTGTAAACTCAACTTCCAGACTCACATAAAGAATCTCCAATCCAAAGTTAAATCTAGAATCGGCTTCCCTATTTCGCAACAAAGCCTCCTTCACTCATGCTGCCAAACATGCCCTCGTAAAACTGACTATCCTACCGATCCTTGACTTCGGCGACGTCATTTACAAAATAGCCTCCAACACTCTACTCAGCAAATTGGATGTAGTCTATCACAGTGCCATCCGTTTGTCTCCAAAGCCCCATACACTACCCACCACTGTGACCTGTACGCTCTTGTTGGCTGGTCCTCACTACATGTTCGTCGTCAAACCCACTGGCTCCAGGCCATCTATAAATCACTGCTAGGCAAATCCCCGCCTTATCTTAGCTCATTGGTCACCATAGCAGCACCCACCCGTAGTCTGCGCTCCAGCAGGTATATCTCACTGGTCATTCCCAAAGCCAACACCTCCTTTGGCCGCCATTCCTTCCAGTTCTCTGCTGCCAATGACTGGAACGAATTGCAAAAATCTCTGAAGCTGGAGACTCTTATCTCCCTCAATAACTTTAAGCATCAGTTGTCAGAGCACCTTACCGATCACTGCACCTGTACACAGCCCATCTGAAATTAGCCCACCCAACTACCTCATCCCTATATTGTTATTTATTTTGCTCTTTTGCACATAATCTCTTGCACATCTAGCATTCCAGTGTTAATACTATTGTAATTATTCTGCACTATAGCCTATTTATTGCCTTACCTCCATAACTTGCTTCATTTGCACACACTGTATATATATTTTCTGTTGTATTTCTGACTTTATGTTTTTTACCCCATATGTAACTCTGTGTTGTTTTTTATTGCACTACTTTGCTTTATCTTGGCCAGGTCGCAGTTGTAAATGAGAACCTGTTCTCAACTGGCTTACCTGGTTAAATAAAGGTGAAATAAAATTAAAAAAAAAAAAAAAATTGTGGAGAGGTTGGAGTCTGTTTGATTGAGTGTGTGGACAGGTGTCTTTTATACAGGTAACGAGTTCAAACAGGTGCAGTTAATACAGGTAATGAGTGGAGAACAGGAGGGCTTCTTAAAGAAAAACTAACAGGTCTGTGAGAGCCGGAATTCTTACTGGTTGGTAGGTGATCAAATACTTATGTCATGCAATAAAATGCAAATTAATTACTTAATCATACAATGTGATTTTCTGGAGAAAAAAAATTAGATTCCGTCTCTCACAGTTGAAGTGTACCTATGATAAAAATTACAGACCTCTTCATGCTTTGTAAGTAGGAAAACCTGCAAAATCGTCAGTGTATCAAATACTTGTTCTCCCCACTGTATGTAGCCTTAGAAATAAGGTTCATGAAATCAATAACTTGTTAACATCAGATAACATTAATATATTAGCCGTTTCTGAGACTCAGTTAGATAATTCATTTGATGATACAGCAGTAGCAATACAAGAATATAACATCTATAGAAGAGACATAATTGCTTATGGGGGAGGTGTTGCTGTATATATTCAGAGCCATATCCCTGTAATGCTTAGAGAAGATCTTATATCAAGTGTTATTGAAGTGTTGTGGTTGCAGGTTCACTTGCCACATATAAAGCCTTTTCTTTTGGGGTGTTGCTATAGGCTACCAAGTGCGAACAGTCAGTATTTAAATAATATGTGTGAAATGCTTCAAGAGGAAGCTTCTCACTGTAACCAGTGCCTGCCATCTGGTTCAGGTAATTAATCAACCTACCAGGGTCTTTACAAACACTACAGGAACAAGATCATCAACATGTATCGATCACATTTTTACTAATACTGTAGAACTTTGTTCTAAAACTGTATCCGTACCAATTGGATGCAGTGATCACAATATAGTGGCTATATCCAGGAAAGCCAAAGTTCCAACAGCTGGGCCTAAAATAGTGTATAAGAGATCATTCAAAAGATTTAGCTGTGACCCATATGTGGATGATGTAAAAAATATTTGTTGGTCTGATGTGATTAATAAGTAGCATCAGATGCTGCACTTGCTGAATTTATGAAATTGCTTCTTCCATTATTGATAAACATGCACCTGTTAGGAAACTGACTGTTAGAACTGTTAAGGCTCCATGGATTGATGAGGAATTGAAAAACTGTATGGTAGAAAGAGATGGGGCAAAAAGAGCGGCTAAGAAGTCTGGCTGCACATCTGACTGGTTGACTTACTGCAAATTGAGAAATTATGTCACTAAACTCAACAAAAAGAAGAAGAAACTGTATTATGAAGCCAAGATCAATGATATAAAGAATTGTTGAAAAAAACTTGAGTACTTTAAATGAAATTATGGGTAGAAAGACAAATTCAACTCCATCTTTCATCGAATCAGATGGCTTATTCATCACAAAACCATTTGATGTTGCCAATTATTTTAATGATTACTTCATTGGCAAAGTGGGCAAACTTAGGCAGGAAATGCCAACAATGAACAGTGAGCCAATAATGAAAGAAAAGCTTTGCAAGTTTTAAGTTAGTGTGGAAGAGGTGGAAAAATGATTGTTATCGATCAATAATGACAAACCTCCTGGCATTGACAACTTAGATGGAAAGCTACTGAGGATGGTAGCTGACTCTATAGCCACTCCTATCTGTCATATCTTTAATCTGAGCCTAGAGGAAAGTCTTTGTCCTCAGGCCTGGAGGGAAGCCAAAGTAATTCCTCTACCCAAGTATTGTAAAGCGGCCTTTACTGGTTCTAACAGTAGACCTATAAGCTTGCTGCCAGCTCTTAGCAAACTGTTGGAAAAAAAATTGTTTAACCAAATACAATGCTATTTCTCTGTAAACAAATTAACAACAGACTTTCAACATGCTTATAGGGAAGGGCACTCAACATGTACTGCACTGACACAATTGTGGGAGCTGAAGAAGATTGTGGGAGCTGTACTGTTAGATTTCAGTGCAGCCTTTGATATTATTGACCATAACCTGTTGTTGAAAAAACGTATGTGTTATGGCTTTTCAACCTCTGCCATATCGTGGATTCAGAGCTATCTAACTGTCACGCTCTGGCTCCGGGACTTTGTATGTTGAGCCAGGGTGTGTTCGTTTCGTTGTGTTCTGTTTGGTTGGGTTGTTCTATGTGGTTGTATTTCTTTGTTTGGATGAGTGACTCCCAATCAGAGGTAACGAGTGTCAGCTGTTTGGCTCGTTGTCTCTGATTGGGAGCCATATTTATAATGTCTGTTTTCACCTTGTGTTTGTGGGTTTTTGTTCCTTGTCAGTCATTGTCTGAGGACGTTACGTATCGTTTATTGTTTTGTATTCGTGTTTGCACTGTACTATTAAAGTATGTTCGCTCAACACGCTGCGCCTTGGTCCTCTCTAACCAACGATCGTGACAGAAAAACCCACCTTAACCAGATCAAGCAGCGTGACGAGGAGAGAGGATGGACGTGGGAGGAGATGATTGCGAGTCTGGCAAGAGGGAGAGAAGCCTGGGCCACGGGGAGGAGAGACCCCCAGGAAATTTTTAGGGGGGGGCTCACGACGTCGGGGCAGCAGGTGTACGGGTTAGAGCGGTGCAAAGCGTTGGCAGAGAAGGCCGCCAGGTTAGGGGGGCCACTGGGCACAGAGGAGAGGGAAAGTGTGGAGGCACGGCGAGAGGTACTGGGGTGTGTTACCAGTCCGGTCCGGCCCGTTCCTGATCCCTGCGTGGGGCCAGTGGTGTGTGTCCCCAGTACGGTCCGGCCTGTTCCTGCCATTCCCACCAAGGCAGTGGTGCGCGTCGTCAGCCCAGCCCGGCCTGTTCCTGCCATTCCCACCAAGTCTGTGGTGTGCGTCGACAGCCCGGCCCGGCCTGTTCCTGCCATTCCCACCAAGTCAGTGGTGCGCGTCGTCAGCCCAGCCCGGCCTGTTCCTGCCATTCCCACCAAGTCAGTGGTGCACGTCGTCAGCCCAGCCCGGCCGGTTCCTGCCATTCCCACCAAGTCAGTGGTGTGCGTCGACAGCCCAGCCCGGCCTGTCCCTGCTCCACGCACCAAGCCTACGAGGTGCGTCGCCAGTCCAGCCCGGCCTGTCCCTGCTCCACGCACAAAGCCTACGGTGTGCGTCGCCAGCCCAGCCCGGCCTGTTCCTGCTCCACGCACAAAGCCTACGGTGTGCGTCGCCAGCCCAGCCCGGCCTGTCCCTGCTCCACGCACAAAGCCTACGGTGTGCGTCGCCAGCCCGACCCGGCCTGTTCCTGCCACTCGCACCAAACCAGGGGTGCGAGTCGCCAGCCTGGTCCAACCCATTCCTGCTACTCGCACCAAGCCAGGGGGTGCGAGGCGTCAGCCTGGTCCAGCCCGTTCCTGCTACTCGCACCAAACCAGGGATGCGAGTCGTCAGCCTGGTCCAGCTCGTTCCTGCTACTCGCACCAAACCAGGGAATGGAGTCGTCAGTCCGGTGAGGCCCGTTCCTGTTCCACGCACCAAGCCAGGGGCGCGTGTCGTCAGTCCGGCTCCGACCAGCGGGGCTAGACAGGACCAGGGGGTACTTTGGGGGTTGGAGAGGAGGTGGGGATCAGGGCCGGAGCCAGAACCACCGCCGAGGAGGTATGCCCACCCAGCCCTCCCTTGTTTAGCCCTTATTGAGGCGCGGTCGCAGTCCGCGCCTTTAGGGGGGTACTGTCGCGCTCTGGCTCCGGGACTTTGTATGTTGAGCCAGGGTGTGTCTGTTTCGTTGTGTTCTGTTTGGTTGGGTTGTTCTATGTGGTTGTATTTCTTTGTTTGGATGAGTGACTCCCAATCAGAGGTAACGAGTGTCAGCTGTTTGGCTCGTTGTCTCTGATTGGGAGCCATATTTATAATGTCTGTTTTCACCTTGTGTTTGTGGGTTTTTGTTCCTTGTCAGTCATTGTCTGAGGACGTTACGTATCGTTTATTGTTTTGTATTCGTGTTTGCACTGTACTATTAAAGTATGTTCGCTCAACACGCTGCGCCTTGGTCCTCTCTAACCAACGATCGTGACACTATCTAATAGAACTCAATTTGTTTTCTTTAATGGAAGCTTCTCTAACGTCAAACATGTAAAGTGTGGTGTACAACAGGGCAGCTCTCTAGGCCCTCTACTCTTTTCTATTTTTACCAATGACCTGCCACTGGCATTAAACAAAGCATGTGTGTCCATGTATGCTGATGATTCAACCATATACGCATCAGCAACCACAGCTAATGAAGTCACGAAACCCATAACAAAAAGTTGCAGTCTGTTTTGGAATGGGTGGCCACTAATAAACTTGTCCTGAACATCTCTAAAACTAAGAGCATTATATTTGGTACAAATCATTCCCTATGTTCTAGACCTCAGCTGAATCTGGTAATGAATGTTGTGGCTGTTGAACAAGTTGAGGAGACTAAATTACTTGCTGTTACCTTAGATTGTAAACTATCATGGTCAAAACATATAGATTCAATGGTTTTAAAGACGCAGAGAGGTCTGTCTGTAATAAAGAGATGCTCTGCTTTTTTGACACTACACTCCAAAAAGCAAGTTCTGCAGGCTCTAGTTTTGTCTAATCTTGATTCGTGTCCAGTCGTGTGGTCCAGTGCTGCAAGGAAATACCTAGTTAAGCTGCAGCTGGCCCAAAACAGAGCAGCACGTCTTGCTCTTCATTGTAATCAGAGGGCTGACATAAATACTCTGCATGCCAGTCTCTCTTGGCTAAAAGTTGAGGAGAGACTGACTGCATCACTTCTTCTTTTTATAAGAACAATTAATGTGTTGAAAATCCCAAATGTTTTGCATAGTCAACTTACACACAGCTCTGACACACACACTTACCCCACCAGACATGCCACCAGGGGTCTTTTCACCGTCCCCAAATCCAGAACAAATTCAAGAAAGCATACAGTATTACATAGAGCCATTATTGCATGGAACTCCGTTCCATCTCATATTGCTCAAATAAACAGCAAACCTGGTTTCAAAAAACATATAAAGCAACACCTCACGGCACAACGCCTCTCCCCTATTTGACCTAGATAGTTTGTGTTTATGTATTGATATGTAGGCTACGTGTGCCTTTAAAAAAAATGTATGTAGTTCTATCCTTGAGCTGTCCTTGTGTATTAATGTTCTGTATTATGTCATGTTTCATGTTTTGTGTGGACCCCAGGAAGAGTAGCTGCTGCTTTTGCAACAGCGAATGGGGATCCTAATAAAATACCAAATAGACAGGTGTGTGCCTTTCCAAATCATGCCCAATCAATTTAATTTACCACAGGTGGACTCCAATCAAGTTGTAGAAACATCTCAAGGATGATAAATGGAAACAGGATGCACATGAGCTCAATTTCAAGTCTCATAGCAAAGGGTCTGAACACCTCTGTAAATAAGGTATTTCTGTTTTTTATTTTTAATACATTTGCAAACATTTCTAAAAAACAGTTTTTGCTTTGTCATCATGGGTTATTGTGTGTAGATTGATGAGGAATAATGTATTTAATCAATTTTAGAATAAGGTGGTAACGTCACAAAATGTGGAAAAAGGGAGGGGGTCTGAATACTTTCCGAATGCACTGTGTATATATATATCTCATTAGGATGTATGTATTTATATATATGTACAGTGGGGAGAACAAGTATTTGATCCACTGCCGATTTTGCAGGTTTTCCTACTTACAAAGCATGTAGAGGTCTGTAATTTTTATCATAGGTACACTTCAACTGTGAGAGATGGAATCTAAAACAAAAATCCAGAAAATCACATTGTATGATTTTTAAGTAAATCATTTGCATTTTATTGCATGACATAAGTATTTGATCACCTACCAACCAGTAAGAATTCCGGCTCTCACAGACCTGTTAGTTTTTCTTTAAGAAGCCCTCCTGTTCTCCACTCATTACCTGTATAAACTGCACCTGTTTGAACTCGTTACCTGTATAAAAGACACCTGTCCACACACTCAATCCAACAGACTCCAACCTCTCCACAATGGCCAAGACCAGAGAGCTGTGTAAGGACATCAGGTAAAATTGTAGACCTGCACAAGGCTGGGATGGGCTACAGGACAAAAGGCAAGCAGCTTGGTGAGAAGGCAACAACTGTTGGCGCAATTATTAGAAGTTCAAGATGACGGTCAATCATCCTCGGTCTGGGGCTCCATGCAAGATCTCACCTCGTGGGGCATCAATGATCATGAGGAAGGTGAGGGATCAGCCCAGAACTACACGGCAGGACCTGGTCAATGACCTGAAGAGAGCTGGGACCACAGTCTCAAAGAAAACCATTAGTAACACATTACGCCATCATGGATTAAAATCCTGCAGCGCACGCAAGGTCCCCCTGCTCAAGCCAGCGCATGTCCAGGCCCGTCTGAAGTTTGCCAATGACCATCTGGATGATCCAGAGGAGGAATGGGAGAAGGTCATGTGGTCTGATGAGACAAAAATAGAGCTTTTTGGTCTAAACTCCACTCACCGTGTTTGGAGGAAGAAGAAGGATGAGTACAACCCCAAGAACACCATCCCAACCGTGAAGCATGGAGGTGGAAACATCATTCTTTGGGGATGCTTTTCTGCAAAGGGGACAGGACGACTGCACCGTATTGAGGGGAGGATGGATGGGGCCATGTATCGCGAGATCTTGGCCAACAACCTCCTTCCCTCAGTAAGAGCATTGAAGATGGGTCGTGGCTGGGTCTTCCAGCATGACAACGACCCGAAACACACAGCTAGGGCAACTAAGGAGTGGCTCCGTAAGAAGCATCTCAAGGTCCTGGAGTGGCCTAGCCAGTCTCCAGACCTTAACCCAATAGAAAATCTTTGGAGGGAGCTGAAAGTCCGTATTGCCCAGCGACAGCCCCGAAACCTGAAGGATCTGGAGAAGGTCTGTATGGAGGAGTGGGCCAAAATCCCTGCTGCAGTGTGTGCAAACCTGGTCAAGACCTACAGGAAACGTATGATCTCTGTAATTGCAAACAAAGGTTTCTGTACCAAATTCTAAGTTCTGCTTTTCTGATGTATCAAATACTTATGTCATGCAATAAAATGCAAATTAATTACTTAAAAATAATACAATGTGATTTTCTGGATTTTGGTTTTAGATTCCGTCTCTCACAGTTGAAGTGTACCTATGATAAAAAATTACAGACCTCTACATGCTTTGTAAGTAGGAAACCTGCAAAATTGGCAGTGTATCAAATACTTGTTCTCCCCACTGTACATGTACCAGTGGAGGCTCCTCAGAGGAGGAAGGGGAGGACCATCCTCCTCAGTGAATAAAAAATAAATAGTGAAACATTAAAAAAGTTATCCTTTTTAGATAAAACTATACTAAATATATTGACATGTCACCAAATAACTGATTAAAACACACTGCTTTGCAATGGTTGTCACGTTCGTTGAAGGACGGGTCAGACCAAGGCGCAGCGTGAAATGCATACATGTTTATTATAACGATAAACACACAAACAACAACAACAAAACAGCGTAACGTGAAGTCCTCACGCTAAACACAATACAAGCCTCTACACGGAACAAGATCCCACAACTAATGAGTGCCAACAGGCTACTTAAGTATGATTCCCAATCAGAGACAACGAGCGACAGCTGCCTCTGATTGGGAATCACACCCGGCCAAACATAGAAACACACAACATAGAATGCAAACACAGAAATACTAACAGAGATATCCACACCCTGACTCAACATACAAGAGTCCCATAAGTCAGGGCGTGACAATGGTCTACAATAGCCTCAACAGCACTCTGTAGGGTAGCACCATGGTGTAGCCGTAGGACAACTAGCTTCCGTCCACCTCTGGGTACATTGACTTCAATACAAAACCTAGGAGGCTCATGGGTCTCACTCCCTTCCATAGACTTACAACTTCCAGAGGACGTCCTCCAACCTATCAGAGCTCTTGCAGTATGAACTGACAGGTTGTCCACCCAATCAAATGATCAGAGAATGAATCTAGTACTGAAAGCATAAGCTACAGCTAGCTAGCATTGCAGTGTATACAGTGAGGGAAAAAAGTATTTAATCCCCTGCTGATTTTGTACGTTTGCCCACTGACAAAGAAATGCTCAGTCTATCATTTTAATGGTAGGTTTATTTGAACAGTGAGAGACAGAATAACAACAAAAAAATCCAGAAAAACTTATGTCAAAAATGTTATAAATTGATTTGCATTTTAAGGAGGGAAATAAGTATTTGACCCCCTCTCAATCAGAAAGATTTCTGGCTCTTTTATACAGGTAACAAGCTGAAATAAGGAGCACACTCTTAAAGGCAGTGCTCCTAATCTCAGCTTGTTACCTGTATAAAAGACACCTGTCCACAGAAGCAATCAATCAATCAGATTCCAAACTCTCCACCATGGCCAAGACCAAAGAGCTCTCCAAGGATGTCAGGGACAAGATTGTAGACCTACACAAGGCTGGAATGGGCTACAAGACCATCGCCAAGCAGCTTGGTGAGAAGGTGACAACAGTTGGTGCGATTATTCGCAAATGGAAGAAACACAAAATAACTGTCAATCTCCGTCGGCCTGGGGCTCCATGCAAGATCTCACCTCGTGGAGTTGCAATGATCATGAGAACGGTGAGGAATCAGCCCAGCACTAAACGGGAGAATCTTGTCAATGATCTCAAGGCAGCTGGAACCATAGTCACCAAGAAAACAATTGGTAACACACTACGCCGTGAAGGACTGAAATCCTGCAGCGCCCGCAAGGTCCCCCTGCTCAAGAAAGCACACATACAGGCCTGTCTGAAGTTTTCAATGAACATCTGAATGATTCAGAGGATAACTGGGTGAAAGTGTCGTGGTCAGATGAGACCAAAATCAAGCTCTTTGGCATCAACTCAACTCGCCGTGTTTGGAGGAGGAGGAATGCTGCCTATGACCCCAAGAACACCATCCCCACCGTCAAACATGGAGGTGGAAACATTATGCTTTGGGGGTGTTTTTCTGCTAAAGGGACAGGACAACTTCACTGCATCAAAGGGACGATGGACGGGGCCATGTACTGTCAAATCTTGGGTGAGAACCTCCTTACCTCAGCCAGGGCATTGAAAATGGGTCTTGGATGAGTATTCCAGCATGACAATGACCCAAAACACACAGCCAAGGCAACAAAGGAGTGGCTCAAGAAGAAGCACATTAAGGTCCTGGAGTGGCCTAGCCAGTCTCCAGACCTTAATCCCATAGAAAATCTGTGGAGGGAGCTGAAGGTTCGAGTTGCCAAACGTCAGCCTCGAAACCTTAATGACTTGGAGAAGATCTGCAAAGAGGAGTGGAACAAAATCCCTCCTGAGATGTGTGCAAACCTTGTGGCCAACTACAAGAAACGTCTGACCTCTGTGATTGCCAACAAGGGTTTTGCCACCAAGTACTAAGTCATGTTTTGCAGAGGGGTCAAATACTTATTTCCCTCATTAAAATGCAAATGAATTTATAACATTTTTGACATGTTTTTTTCTGGATTTTGTTGTTGTTATTCTGTCTATCACTGTTCAAATAAACCTACCATTAAAATTATAGACTGATAATTTCTTTGTCAGTGGGCAAACGTACAAAATCAGCAGGGGATCAAATACCTTTTTCCCTCACTGTATATACAGTTGAAGTCGGAAGTTTACATACACCTTAGCCAAATACATTTAAACTCAGTGTTTTACAATTCCTGACATTTAATCTTAGTAAATATTCCCTGTCTTAGGTCAGTTAGGATCACCACTTCATTTTAAGAATGTGAAATGTCAGAATAATAGTAGAGAGAATTATTTCTTTCAGCTTTTATTTCTTTCATCACATTCCCAGTGGGTCAGAAGTTTACCTACACTCAATTAGTATTTGGTAGCATTGCCTCTAAATTGTTTAACTTGGGTCAAACGTTTTGGGTAGCCTTCCACAAGCTTCCCACAATAAGTTGGGTGAATTTTGGCCAATATCTCCTGACAGAGCTGGTGTAATTGAGTCAGGTTTGTAGGCCTCCTTGCTCGCACACGCGTTTTCAGTTCTGCCCACACATTTTCTATAGGTTTGAGGTCAGGGCTTTGTGATGGCCACTCCAATACCCTGACTTGTTGTCCTTAAGCCATTTTGCCACAACTTTGGAAGAATGCTTGGGGTCATTGTCCATTTGGAAGACCCATTTGCGACCAAGCTTTAACTTCCTGACTGATGTCTTGAGATGTTGCTTCAATATATCCACATAATTTTCCTTCCTCATGATGCCATCTGTTTTGTGAAGTGCACCAGTCCCTCCTGCAGCAAAGCACCCCCACAGCATGATGCTGCCACCCCCATGTTTCACGGTTGGGATGGTGTTCTTCAGCTTGCAAGCCCCACCTTACTAGCCACTGCCGCTCCATATATCATCATTCCATTTGTCTTGTCTTGTCAATTACACACACCTGGTTCTTATCCCCTCATTAGTCCGTCTTCCCTCTGTCCCCCTTGTCCTTGTGGGTGATTTGTTTCTTGTGAGAGTAGTGTAGCTCGGTGGAGCTACTCGCACGTTGTATTGCCAGGGTAGATATTTCCCCTGTGCTTGTATATTGTTGGTGTATCCCGTACCATGTATTGCCAGGGTAGATAGTTTCCCCTGTGCCTGTTTTCGTGTGTCGCTATCTAGCGCAATTGTGTACGATGGAATAAACTCTGTATTCTGTGATTTACCCTCCTGCTTCTGACTCCTTCTATCACACTTATCACATTTATGGCGGTTTTGGAAAGTGGCTTCTTCTTTGCTGAGCGGCCTTTCAGGTTATAGGAAGGAGACACGTTCTGTCTCCTAGAAATGAATGTACTTTGGTGAGAGAGAAAAGTGCAAATCTTGTGGAAAAGGACCTTGTGAAGATGCTGGAGAAAACAGGTTCAAAAGTATCGATATCCACAGTAAAACGAGTCATATATATACAGTGGGGAGAACAAGTATTTGATACACTGCCGATTTTGCAGGTTTTCCTACTTACAAAGCAAGTAGAGGTCTGTAATTTTTATCATAGGTACACTTCAACTGTGAGAGATGGAATCTAAAACAAAAATCCAGAAAATCACATTGTATGATTTTTAAGTAATTAATTTGCATTTTATTGCATGACATAAGTATTTGATACATCAGAAAAGCAGAACTTAATATTTGGTACAGAAACCTTTGTTTGCAATTACAGAGATCATACGTTTCCTGTAGGTCTTGACCAGGTTTGCACACAGTGCAGCAGGGATTTTGGCCCACTCCTCCATACAGACCTTCTCCAGATCCTTCAGGTTTCGGGGCTGTCGCTGGGCAATACGGACTTTCAGCTCCCTCCAAAGATGTTCTGTTGGGTTCAGGTCTGGAGACTGGCTAGGCCACTCCAGGACCTTGAGATGCTTCTTACGGAGCCACTCCTTAGTTGCCCTGGCTGTGTGTTTCGGGTCGTTGTCATGCTGGAAGACCCATCCAAGACCCATCCATCCTCCCCTCAATACGGTGCAGTTGTCCTGTCCCCTTTGCAGAAAAGCATCCCCAAAGAATGATGTTTCCACCTCCATGCTTCACGGTTGGGATGGTGTTCTTGGGGTTGTACTCATCCTTCTTCTTCCTCCAAACACGGCGAGTGGAGTTTAGACCAAAAAGCTCTATTTTTGTCTCATCAGACCACATGACCTTCTCCCATTCCTCCTCTGGATCATCCAGATGGTCATTGGCAAACTTCAGATGGGCCTGGACATGTGCTGGCTTGAGCAGGGGGACCTTGCGTGCGCTGCAGGATTTTAATCCTTGACGGCGTAGTGTGTTACTAATGGTTTTCTTTGAGACTGTGGTCCCAGCTCTCTTCAGGTCATTGACCAGGTCCTGCCGTGTAGTTCTGGGCTGATCCCACACCTTCCTCATGATCATTGATATCCCATGAGGTGAGATATTGCATGGAGCCCCAGACCGATGGTGATTGACCGTCATCTTGAACTTCTTCCATTTTCTAATAATTGCGCCAACGGTTGTTGCCTTCTCACCAAGCTGCTTGCCTATTGTCCTGTAGCCCATCCCAGCCTTGTGCAGGTCTACAATTTTATCCCTGATGTCCTTACACAACTCTCTGGTCTTGGCCATTGTGGAGAGGTTGGAGTCTGTTTGATTGAGTGTGTGGACAGGTGTCTTTTATACAGGTAACGAGTTCAAACAGGTGCAGTTAATACAGGTAATGAGTGGAGAACAGGAGGGCTTCTTAAAGAAAAACTAACAGGTCTGTGAGAGCCGGAATTCTTACTGGTTGGTAGGTGATCAAATACTTATGTTATGCAATAAAATGCAAATTAATTATTTAATCATACAATGTGATTTTCTGGATTTTTGTTTTAGATTCTGTCTCTCACAGTTGAAGTGTACCTATGATAAAAATTACAGACCTCTACATGCTTTGTAAGTAGGAAAACCTGCAAAATCGGCAGTGTATCAAATACTTGTTCTCCCCACTGTATATATATCAGGGCAGTACAAGCAATATTTGTGCAGAATATAATTGAGCTATTCTTACTATACAGTACATGTACTAAAATACATGAAGTCTACAGGTCAGTTCATCTCGATTCTTCAAAACTCCTAAGAACAAATCCAGTGTGTGGGTCTTCCAGTGAGTTGGTGATGATTGAGGAACCATGGCACAGTTTGAAAGCTTGATATGGACTGTAAGTGAAACATTTCTGATTTGCACATTTTGTGGCTTGGCATGTTTCATGCAACGAAAATGTCTGACACCACACAGTACTCTCAATTCATTTACACCAGGGGGCGCCACCACACTCACAAAAGCCCGTTTAAAACCGTCCTACTTATTTACAATCATTATATTTGAAATCTGAATACTTTGGTTAGAACTAGCTCTGTAATTTTTATGAATAGTTTAGATTTCTTCAAAAAAAAATGATCAATGTAAATACTGTATTTCCTCTATGAAATATAAATCAGAGTTATTATTAGCCTACTATTTCTGTCCATTTTACTGAAACCTTGTAGAAAAAACATGGTGGAGAGAAGCACATTTTCACATTTATTGACTGAATTTGCAAGTAACCTATGAGATCTTGGGTCTGGTGTCACACCTTTAAAGACAAAATAAAAACACACCAGGGGGCGGCACCACACTCACAAAAGCCTGTTTAAAATGGTCCCACATAATTACAAGTATTATATTTGAAATGTGAATATTTGGGTTAGAATTCTGTTAACTACTTCTGTAAGTTTGATGAATGCACACCATCAGTTTAGATTTTCTCTTCTTCCAGAGACCTATTATGGTGCTCGAAAGCATTGGATCCTGAATTGCATGTGGTAGAGATGACTACAGAATAGGGGATGAATGTTGTCCCATGTGTTCACCAGGTTAGGACCGTCTCTTTACATCATATGAATCACCAGACATTATCAACACTAACAGAATAACATGACATTGTGATTCTCTCTTCTGCAGGAAATCGTGTTTATAAGCATTGTACTGAATTCACCAGCACCAGCTGTGTGCCCTGTGTTGATTCTACATTCCTTGATGAGCCCAATGGTCTCATAAAATTCAAAGTGTGTACCAATTGTGATCCAGGTTAGAATGGTCCTTTGTGTCTGCACCCGTGGAGGCTGTTGAGAGGAGGACTGCTCATAATAATGGCCGGAATGGAGCAAATGGAATGGCATCAAACACCTGGAAACCATGTGTTGGATGTATTTGATACCATTCCACTGATTTTGCTCCAGTCATTACCACGAGCCTGTTCTCCCCAATTAAGGTGGCACCCACCTCCTGTGGTCTGCACTGAAATCCTGACACAGACACTGATATGTTAGTCTCTGCTATTATGCTATGAGAATATGTCAGTTGTATCTGCATCAGATAATACATGCCATTTCTTCTCCAAAGGTTTGGGTTTGAAGGTAAAGCAGCCATGTACACCTTCATCAAACACTGTCTGTTGGACACTGGAGGGGTTCTACTGTCTACACCCAACTAAGGATGGTTGTAGAGCAGCCCAGAGACACAGCAGCTGTAAACCTGGTCAATACATCAGCCACACAGGTTGGTCTTCTGTCTCACTCATTATACTAATTGTGTTGTCATAATTCAATTGAGTCAAGTTGTTAACTTCAGTTTGAATAATCACTAACAGTTAATGGAATTAAAGAAGTGGGGGAAAAAACCGAATGGAATTTTTCATTAACGTTTCAACATGTATTTGTGCAGGAACAACATCTACAGATACTGTGTGTGCTGACTGCCCTTGTAAAACATATTCATATGGATCATTACCATCTTGTCAACCACACACAGAGTAAGTGTGGAAATTATTACTTAGTTTAAATGGTTATTCCCCTGAAGATATACAGATACAATCATTATTATCCTCAAATTGAAACTTAAAGGCCCAGTGCAGTCAAAAATATGATTTTCCTGTGTTATATATATATTTCCGAAGTATGAGGTTGGAATAATAATGTGAAATTGTTACAATTATGATAATTCTCTGTTAGTGTAAGTGCTGTTTGAAAAGACCACCTGACATTTCAGTCTGTTTTGGTGGGAGGAGGTTTTGGCCTTCCATGATAAATTAGTCAATAGTCCAATAGGAAAGAGAGTTCCCAAATCTTTCTTCCAAGAACAGCTAATTCTGAGTTTTCCAATACCCACTGAAACCACTCCCAGACAGTCTTAGCAAAATTGCTCTTTCTATTTTTTACAATTTTAATTGAAAACAATCACAGTAAGGTACTTAGTTATTACCTAGAATATATTTGATATTGAGATAAAAACAGCTGCAATGGACCTTTAAGAAAACATACCTGTATTTATGTCTTTAACATAGATGTGAATCCTTGGGACTTGAGAAAATGAATCCAGGAACTCCTTGGTCAGATTCAAAATGCAGAGGAACTGTGATGTGTGATTTAGAAGGAGTCAGGCGCAGGAGGGAAAATCACAGAATAAGTGGTTTATTCCGTAACACAGCGGTAAGCATCAATGCGTAAAACACTCCAGTGCGGAAATACGGCGCACTGGAAAACAACAAGGCACACGGGTGAATATCCCAGCGATACAAAATACAAAAGAGCTCCACCGAGCTATAGTGACCTTCACAATAAACAATCACACACAAAGACATGGGGGGCAGAGGGAACACTGATACAGGTACTGATGAGAGGATATGAAGCAGGTGTGTGTAATAAACAAGACAAAACAAATGGAATGATGAGATGAGGAGCAGCAGTGGCTAGAAGGCCGGTGACGACGAACGCCGAAGCCTGCCCGAACAAGGAGAGGAGGCAGCTTCGGAGGAAGTCGTGACAGTACCCCCCCCCCTTGACGCGCAGCTCCAGCAGCGCACCGACACCGGCCTCGGGGACGGCCAGGTAGACGCGGAGCAGGGCGAGCCGGATTGCGACGGTGGAAATCCCGCAACAGGGAGGGATCGAGGATATCCCAAACCGGGACCCAGCACCGCTCCTCTGGACCATACCCCTCCCACTCCACGAGGTACTGAAGGCAATACACAAGTGGGACCATGGCCATTGTGGAACTGGTAAGAGATGTAACTTACCCGCTGGGAGGTGCCTATGTTCCTTACTCTGGGCACACACTGAGCAGGAGGAGACATACACCCTCGCGTCCTTAGCCAAGGTAGGCCACCAGTACTTTCCAGTCAGGCAGAGTGACCAGAGGAGGGGGACGTGTGTGCCCAATAGATCAGACGGTCACGGACAAGAGACGCCACGTACCACAGCCCAGCTGGGCACTGAGGTGGAGATGGCTCTGTGCGTAACGCCCGCTCTATGTCCGCGCCCACCGCCCACACTATCGGCGCCACAATGCAGGAGGCCGGGAGTGTTGTCTATGGGCGTCTCCTCTGTGTCGTACAGCCGTGACATTGCGTCTGCCTTCACATTCTTTGTACCCGGTATGTAGGACAGTGTAAATTCAAACCGGGTGCAGAACAGGGCCTACCTGGCCTGGCGAGGGTTCTGCCTCCTCCAGGTTACGGTGGTCAGTCCAGACGAGGAAAGGGTTTTTCGCCCCCTCGAGCCAGTGCCTCCACATGGTCAGGGCTCTGACAACAGTCAACAGCTCCCGATCACCAATGTTGTAGTTCTGCTCCGCCGGGCTGAGCTTCTTGGAGAAGAAGGCACAGGGGCGGAGCTTGGGTGGCGTGCCCTAGCGTTGAGATAGGACAGCGCCTATCCCTACCTCGGACGCATCCACCTCCACTACGAACGGTAGTGATGGATCGGGATGGGCCAGTACCGGGGCTGAGGTGAACAGAGCCCTCAGGTTATTGAAGGCCCTGTCAGCCTCAGCAGACCAGCGGAGCCGGGATGGCCCACCCTTCAACAGAGAGGTGATGGGAGCTGTGACCTTGCCAAAGCCCCGGATAAACCTCTGATAGTAGTTGGCAAAGCCAATAAAGTGCTGCACCTCCTTTACCGTGGTGGGAGTCGGCCAATTACGCATGGCTGAAATGCGGTCTCCCTCCATCTCCACACCTGAGGTGGTAATGTGGTATCCGAGGAAGGAGACGGACTGTTGGAAAAACAGACACTTTTCTGCCTTGGCATAAAGGTCATGTTCCAACAGTCGGCCCAGCACTCTGCGAACCAGGGACACATGCTCGGGGCGCATAGCGGAATACACCAGAATGTCATCGATGTAGACATTTTACATTTACATTTTTCGTCATTTAGCAGACGCTCTTATCCAGAGCGACTTACAAATAGGTGCATTCACCTTATGATAGGCAGTGGGACAACCACTTTACAATGTTTTTTTGTTTTTTTTGGGGGGGTGGAGTAAGGGGGGGTAGAAGGATTACTTTATCCTATCCCAGGTATTCCTTAAAGAGGTGGGGTTTCAAGTGTCTCCGGAAGGTGGTGAGTAACTCCGCTGTCCTGGCGTCGTGAGGGAGCTTGTTCCACCATTGGGGTGCCAGAGCAGCGAACAGTTTTGACTGGGCTGAGCGGGAACGGTGCTTCCACAGAGGTAGGGGGGCCAGTAGGCCAGAGGTGGATGAACGCAATGCCCTCGTTTGGGTGTAGGGACTGATCAGAGCCTGAAGGTACGGAGGTGCCGTTCCCCTCACAGCTCCGTAGGCAAGCACCATGGTCTTGTAGCAGATGCAAGCTTCAACTGGAAGCCAGTGGAGTGTGCGGAGGAGCGGGGTGACGTGAGAGAACTTGGGAAGGTTGAACACCAGACTGGCTGCGGCGTTCTGGATGAGTTGTAGGGGTTTAATGGCACAGGCAGGGAGCCCAGCCAACAGCGAGTTGCAATAATCCAGACGGGAGATGACAAGTGCCTGGATTAGGACCTGTGCCGCTTCCTGTGTAAGGCAGGGTCGTACTCTGCGAATGTTGTAGAGCATGAACCTACAGGAGCGGGTCACCGCCTTAATGTTAGCGGAGAACGACAGGGTGTTGTCCAGGGTCACGCCAAGGCTCTTTGCAATCTGGGAGGAGGACACAACGGATTTGTCAACCGTGATGGCGAGATCATGGAACGGGCAGTCCTTCCCCGGGAAGAAGAGCAGCTCCGTCTTGCCGAGGTTCAGCTTGAGGTGGTGATCCGTCATCCACACTGATATGTCTGCCAGACATGCAGAGATGCGATTCGCCACCTGGTTATCAGAAGGGGGAAAGGAGAAAATTAATTGTGTGTCGTCTGCGTAGCAATGATAGAAGAGGCCATGTGAGGTTATGACAGAGCCAAGTGACTTGGTGTATAGCGAGAATAGGAGAGGGCCTAGAACTGAGCCCTGGGGGACACCAGTGGTGAGAGCACGTGGTGCGGAGACAGATTCTCGCCACGCCACCTGGTAGGAGCAACCTGTCAGGTAGGATGCAATCCAAGAGTGAGCCGCGCCGGAGATGCCCAACTCGGAGAGGGTGGAGAGGAGGATCTGATGGTTCACAGTATCAAAGGCAGCAGATAGGTCTAGAAGGACGAGAGCAAAGGAGAGAGAGTTAGCTTTAGCAGTGCGGAGAGCCTCCGTGACACAGAGAAGAGCAATCTCAGTTGAATGACCAGTCTTGAAACCTGACTGGTTTGGATCAAGAAGGTCATTCTGAGAGAGATAGCAAGAGAGTTGGCTAAAGACGGCACGCTCAAGAGTTTTGGAGAGAAAAGAAAGAAGGGATACTGGTCTGTAGTTGTTGACATTGGACCACTACACCGCGACCAAGCATGTCCCGAAACACCTAATTCACAAAGGACTGGAAGACTGATGGAGCATTCATCAAACCGTACGGCATCACCAGGTATTCGTAATGCCCCCTGGTTGTGCTGAATGCTGTCTTCCACTCGTCCCCTTCTCAGACACGCGCCAGGTTGTACACACTCCGGAGATCTAATTTTGTGAAGAAGCGCACCCCATGCATTGACTCGATTACAGATGGAATGAGGGGTAGAGGATAACTGTAACGAATTGTCCCCTTGTTAAGTGCTCGGTAATCAATGCAAGGGCGCAGACCTCCGTCTTTCTTCTTCACAAAAAAGAAACTCGAGGAGGCGGGCGAAGTGGAGGGACGTATGAACCCCTGGTGCAGGGACTCGGAGACGTATGTCTCCATCTCCTCCGTTTCAGCCTGCGACAGGGGATATACATGACTCCTGGGAGGCACAGCTTCTACCCAGAGATTTATCGCGCAATCTCCCGCCCGACGAGGTGGTAATTTGGTCGCCTGCGTTTTGGAAAACGCGTGCTGCAAATCGAGGTATTCGGGGGGAATGCGCACGGTGGAGGTAGTGTCTGGACTTTCCAACATGGTTGCACCAATGGAAGCAGCTAGACACCTACCCTGACACTCTCGCGACCACCCCGTGAGAACCGTCTGCGGCCATGAAAAGGTGGGGTTGTGTAGTGCTAACCAGGGAAGACCCAACACAACAGGGAAATAAGGAGACTCAATAATAAAAAAGGTGACTTGCTCTCAATGGGTCTCTTGCGTAACCATCGTGACTGGTGCTGTAACTTCCCTAACGAACTCAGACCCTAATGGTCAACTGTCAAGTGCTTTGATGGGCAGTGGAAGGATACGGCAACCAATGTAATACCTAGACTATGTGCAAATGACCTGTCCATAAGGTTCCCATCTGCGTCTGAATCGACCAGCGCCTTACACTGGGGAACTACCGGGTAATCAGGGAAGTGGACGTGTATGGTAAAGTGTGCAGCAGAGGGCTCTGAACGAGTGTGAGTTTGCTCTACCTGGGGTGACGCGAGAGTGCCCTGCCTGCCACCTCCAGACCCGGAATAACCTTGTAGAAGGCGTGCAGCAGAATGTCCTCTCTTGCCACAATAGTTCAAATCAAATCAAATCAAATCAAATTTTATTGGCCACATGCGCCGAATACAACAGGTACAGACATTACAGTGAAATGCTTACTTACAGCCCTTAACCAACAGTGCATTTATTTTTAATAAAAAAGTAAAGTAAAACAACAAAAGAGTGTTGAGAAAAAAAGAGTAGAAGTAAAATAAAATAACAGTAGGGAGGCTATATATACAGGGGGGTACCGGTGCAGAGTCAATGTGTGGGGGCACCGGCTAGTTGAGGTAGTTGAAGTAATATGTACATGTGGGTAGAGTTAAAGTGACTATGCATAAATAATTAACAGAGTAGCAGCAGCGTAAAAATATGGGGTGGGGGGTGGGGGTGGGGGGCAGTGCAAATAGTCAGGGTAGCCATAATTAGCTGTTCAGGAGTATTATGGCTTGGGGGTAGAAGCTGTTGAGAAGTCTTTTGGACCTAGACTGGGCACTCCGGTACCGCTTGCCGTGCGGTAGCAGAGAGAACAGTCTATGACTAGGGTGGCTGGAGTCTTTGACAATTTTGAGGGCCTTCCTCTGACACCGCCTGGTATAGAGGTCCTGGATGGCAGGAAGCTTGGCCCCAGTGATGTACTGGGCCGTACGCGCTACCCTCTGTAGTGCCTTGCTGTCGGAAGCCGAGCAGTTGCCATACCAGGCAGTGATGCAACCAGTCAGGATGCTATCGACGGTGCAGCTGTACAACTTTTTGAGGATCTGAGGACCCAAGCCAAATCTTTTCAGTCTCCTGAGTGGGAATAGGCTTTGTCATGCCCTCTTCACAACTGTCTTGGTGTGTTTGGACCATGATAGTTTGTTGATGTGGACACCAAGGAACTTGAAGCTCTCAACCTGTTCCACTACAGCCCCGTCGATGAGAATGGGGGCGTGCTCAGTCCTCTTTTTTTTCCTGTAGTCCACAATCATCTCCTTTGTCTTGGTCACGTTGAGGGAGAGGTTGTTATCCTGGCACCACACGGCCAGGTCTCTGGAGCTGTCGTCCTCCGTTCTCCTGGATCGCTGCACCACCCAGCTCCATCATAACGGAATCCGGGTTGAAGGGGGGTGAAACGTTCAGGCCACTTCCAGAACGTCCTCTTGAAGCTAGCAGGTTGTCTAACCGGATGGCCATGTCCACCAGCTGGTTGAAAGTCAACCTGGTGTCCCGGCAGGCTAGCTCCCTTCGGACGTCCTCTCGCAGGCTGCACCGGAAGCGGTTGATGAGGGCCCGCTCCTTCCACCCGGACCCAGCCGCTAGAGTTCGAAACTCCAGGGTAAAGTCCTGCGCGGTCCTTGTCCCCTGCCTCAGTTGGACCAGCCACTCGCCTGTGTCTCTTCCTTCGGGCAGGTGATCGAAGACTGCCCGGAAGATGCGAGCGAACTCCCTGTATTGGTCCAACGCATCTCCTCCTTCACTCCAGACCGCGTTGTCCCACTCCAGGGCTTTCCCCGAGAGGGAGGAGACGAGGGCGGACACCTTCTCCTGCTCCGATGGAGCCGGGCTGATGGTAGAGAAGTAGAGGTCGCTCAGCTGGTCCCGAAGGGTCGGGTTCTCTCCTCTCCAGGCATGTTCCCTTCTCCTGCTGACTCCATGGTGTGTGTGTGATTCTGTGATGCGTGATTTAGAAGGAGTCAGGCGCAGGAGGGTAAATCACAGAATAAATGGTTTATTCCGTAACACAGCGGTACGCAGCGATGCGTAAAACACTCCAGTGCGGAAATACGGCACACTGAAAAACAACAAGGCACATGGATGAATATCCCGGCGATACAAAATACAAAAGAGCTCCACCGAGCTATAATAACCATCACAATAAACAATCACACACAAAGACAAGGGGGCAGAGGGAACACTTATACAGGTACTGATGAGGGGATATGAACCAGGTGTGTGTGATAAACAAGACAAAACAAATGATGAGATGAGGAACGCCGAAGCCTGCCCGAACAAGGAGAGGAGGCAGCTTCGGAAGAAGTCGTGACAGGAACTTCACTTACCACAGCTACAATCATACATTTTACATTACATTTGAGTCATTTAGCAGACACTCTTATCCAGAGCGACTTTACAGTTAGTGAGTGCATACATCTTTTTTGATTAATTTTGTTTTCATACTGGCCCCCCGTGGGAAACAAACCCACAACCCTGGCATTGCAAGCACCATGCTCTACCAACTGAGCTACACATAGTTGGTGGTGTTGAGACATTTTTGTTTGTGTCAGGCTTTATAGCTGCAGGTGTTTTTTATTGAGATTTTATTTTATTTTAAAGGGGGTAGATCAGCTTTAATATTGCAGATAGTGCCATTCATTGTTGCCTGTGATATTCAGTATACCTTGTGAATGCTACGTTTTCTACTTCTCATATAGTGTTGATCAGACCTGGGTTGAAATACATGTGTATTTGATGATTTTTTATTGAAACCAAATGTTTCTGTGTATTTAAATATTTTCAAATAGTGTGGCCCGGATCAACTACTTCTATTGGAACTATTTGAAAATATTTTCAAATACTTTCCTATAAATAGCCTACTATTTAAACGTATTTTCTAATATTTGTTTCCAAATCATTATTTCAAATACCAAACAGACCTGGTTCAATTGCAAGAGAGTATTTAAATATTTGTATAAATACTGTGTATTTGAGTATTTAAAAATACATGCCAATACTTTTAATGTGTATTTGCAAATACATTCCAATATTCAACTACTTGTAAAAAAAAAAAAAAAAAAAAAAGGATTTCCAAATGTCCTTGAAAGTAACTGATATGCCCTAAATAGTATTTGAACCCAGGTCTGGTGTAGATTACTACTGTTTGTTAACGTCATGGTATGTTTATTACAATATTGAACATCTGTCTTTTTCATAGACCCTCAAATACCTACACAGGTATGTTTGGAAATCAATGAATATATTTCATCACATTGTATTACTAAATAATATTTTCTGGCTGTAAAATAGTAATTTAATGGGCCAGTTTCCCGGACATAGACTAAGCCTATCCTTGGACTAAAAATCACTTTAAATGGAGAATCTCCATTGAACATGCTTCTTAGTCCAGGACTGGGCTTAATCTCTGTCCGGGAAACTGGCCCAATGTGTTTGACTAATGACTGATTCTATCTGATAGACATCCCCAGATCAGGAAATATCAATGCTGTCTGTGGGAACTGGAAAAGGTAAGGCACACCTTCAAGGTTTTCTAAATATGTTTACGGAATAGTTTTTATGAGTTAAAAGAATTTCAAACATATTTATAAGTAAATGTGTGTGGTATATTACTTCATGAAGTCATCAGTGTTAAGACGAATGATATGATCCAAGAATATATGACAAACTATTGTACTGCAAATCATTGTCCAGAATGTAAGTAAATTACTGATGAATTCCAAGTTACTTCTCTCCCCAGATTCAAGCCCCCATCACAGTCAGGGACTCCACATTCTGGTAGCACATGGGGATGTGTGAAGCTGTCCTCACTTGCCCCACCGAATAGCTTTTTACTGCTGTAGACACTCAACTAAGGATGGTGGTAGAGCAGCCCAGAGACACAGCAGCTGTAAACCTGGTCAATACATCAGCCACACAGGTTGGTCTTCTGTCAACATTCACTCAATCATTATGATGTCATGAGGTTTTTGGATTACATTTATTCTATTGG
This sequence comes from Coregonus clupeaformis, assembly GCF_020615455.1. Classification (NCBI taxonomy): domain Eukaryota; kingdom Metazoa; phylum Chordata; class Actinopteri; order Salmoniformes; family Salmonidae; genus Coregonus; species Coregonus clupeaformis. The sequence goes on from NC_059215.1 coordinate 51,971,843, forward strand.
ATTATTTTAAATTGTGAAGGTTATTACATTTCAAGTTTTATTAGTCGTATGTACAGCATATGGTAAACATCATCCAATGAAATGCTCACTTGCAGGTTCCTTCGCGACAATGCAACAACAATAAGAAATAATAAAAGATAACAATATGAACATAAAGTAAATGTCTCAGTAGAATAGAATAAACATTTTAGCATCAGTATAATACAGGAAGGCACAATTTATAGTACAATATTTACACGTTTTGGGGAAGAGGGAATTGGAGGGCAAATTTTAAAATTGTGCAGTATTTAGAAGTATTTAGTATTATCCCAATCTCATTCTGCAAAATCATTTTAATTTCATAATCTCACACTCAATTCGTGCAAATATGTACAAAAAGTATTTCTGAATTTACAGTGGGGAAAAAAAGTATTTAGTCAGCCACCAATTGTGCAAGTTCTCCCACTTAAAAAGATGAGAGAGGCCTGTAATTTTCATCATAGGTGCACGTCAACTATGACAGAGAAAATGAGGAAGAAAAATCCAGGAAATCACATTGTAGAATTTTTAATGAATTTATTTGCAAATTATGGTGGAAAATAAGTATTTGGTCAATAACAAAAGTTTCTCAATACTTTGTTATATACCCTTTGTTGGCAATGACACAGGTCAAACGTTTTCTGTAAGTCTTCACAAGGTTTTCACACACTGTTGCTGGTATTTTGGCCCATTCCTCCATGCAGATCTCCTCTAGAGCAGTGATGTTTTGGGGCTGTCGCTGGGCAACACGGACTTTCAACTTCCTCCAAAGATTTTCTATGGGGTTGAGATCTGGAGACTGGCTAGGCCACTCCAGGACCTTGAAATGCTTCTTACAAAGCCACTCCTTCGTTGCCCGGCGGTGTGTTTGGGATCATTGTCATGCTGAAAGACCCAGCCACGTTTCATCTTCAATGCCCTTGCTGATGGAAGGAGGTTTTCACTCAAAATCTCACGATACATGGCCCCATTCATTCTTTCCTTTACACGGATCAGTCGTCCTGGTCCCTTTGCAGAAAAACAGCCCCAAAGCATGATGTTTCCACCCCCATGCTTCACAGTAGGTATGGTGTTCTTTGGATGCAACTCAGCATTCTTTGTCCTCCAAACACAATGGTTTCATCTGACCATATGACATTCTCCCAATCCTCTTCTGGATCATCCAAATGCACTCTAGCAAACTTCAGACGGGCCTGGACATGTACTGGCTTAAGCAGGGGGACACGTCTGGCACTGCAGGATTTGAGTCCCTGGCGGCGTAGTGTGTTACTGATGGTAGGCTTTGTTACTTTGGTCCCAGCTCTCTGCAGGTCATTCACTAGGTCCCCCCTTGTGGTTCTGGGATTTTTGCTCACCGTTCTTGTGATTATTTTGACCCCACGGGGTGAGATCTTGCGTGGAGCCCCAGATCGAGGGAGATTATCAGTGGTCTTGTATGTCTTCCATTTCCTAATAATTGCTCCCACAGTTGATTTCTTCAAACCAAGCTGCTTACCTATTGTAGATTCAGTCTTCCCAGCCTGGTGCAGGTCTACAATTTTGTTTCTGGTGTCCTTTGACAGCTCTTTGGTCTTGGCCATAGTGGAGTTTGGAGTGTGACTGTTTGAGGTTGTGGACAGGTGTCTTTTATACTGATAACAAGTTCAAACAGGTGCCATTAATACAGGTAACGGGTGGAGGACAGAGGAGCCTCTTAAAGAAGAAGTTACAGGTCTGTGAGAGCCAGAAATCTTGCTTGTTTGTAGGTGACCAAATACTTATTTTCCACCATAATTTGAAAATAAATTCATAAAAAATCCTACAATGTGATTTTCTGGATTTTTTCCCCTCAATTTGTCTGTCATAGTTGACGTGTACCTATGATGAAAATTACAGGCCTCTCTCATCTTTTTAAGTGGGAGAACATGCACAATTGGTGGCTGACTAAATACTTTTTATCCCCACTGTATGTGCGACTTAATTCATAGGAAAATACATTTGTGGGGGCAAACTTCGGAATAATCTTTTGAAAGTTATTGGAGCAATGCATTGTGTCTGTTAAACAGGGAAACTTGTGGTAAACTGGGAACCCTTGGAAAGGAGAAGGACAACACTAAAAGGCCACTGAACCCACACATGGCGCCCGCACGATACAAAATTAGAACACAAGTTATACTAATCATTAAGGTTGTTTGTCAGCATGACTTTCAACTGCACAATATGCATGAATTCAAAAATGTTCTGCTGAATTGGCCCTAGAAATGTAGCCTAGATAGTATCACTTCTTTTTTTCCCTTGTGAAACCTGTTCTATTTCCAGCAAGTAAATACACTTCTTTCCACAGTTCTGAGGGAAACATATTCACCCAAAAGCACCGTTTTACTGGATTACCATAGACATATCATTTACAGTTGACAGTCTTAACATGACATTTACATTTACATCATTTAGCAGACGCTCTTATCCAGAGCAACTTACAAATTGGTGCATTCAACTTATGATAGCCAGTGGTACAACCACTTTTTTCTTCTTCTTTTTTTATGGGGGGGGTAGAAGGATTACTTTATACTATTCCAGGTGTTCCTTAAAGAGGTGGGGTTTCAAGTGTCTCCGGAAGGTGGTCAGTGACTCCGCTGTCCTGGCGTCGTGGGGGAGCTTGTTCCACCATTGGGGTGCCAGAGCAGCGAATAGCTTTGACTGGGCTGAGTGGGAACTGTGCTTCCGTAGAGGTAGGGGAGCTAGCAGGCCAGAGGTGGATGAACGTAGTGCCCTCGTTTGGGTGTAGGGTCTGATCAGAGACTGAAGGTAAGGAGGTGCCGTTCCCCTCACAGCTCCGTAGGCAAGCACCATGGTCTTGTAATAGATGCGAGCCTCAACTGGAAGCCAGTGGAGTGTGCGAAGGAGCGGGGTGACATGAGAGAACTTGGGAAGGTCGAACACCAGACGGGCTGCGGCGTTCTGGATAAGTTGTAGGGGTTTAATGGCACAGGCAGGGAGCCCAGCCAACAGCGAGTTGCAGTAATCCAGACGGGAGATGACAAGTGCCTGGATTAGGACCTGTGTCGCTTTCTGTGTAAGGTAGGGTCATACTCTGCGAATGTTGTAGAGCATGAACCTGCAGGATCGGGTCACCGCTTTGATGTTAGCGGAGAACGACAGGGTGTTGTCCAGGGTCACGCCAAGGTGCTTTGCACTCTGGGAGGAGTTGTCAACCGTGATGGTGAGATCATGGAGCGGGCAGTCCTTCCCCGGGAGGAAGAGCAGCTCCGTCTTGCCAAGGTTCAGTTGAGGTGGTGATCTGACATCCACACTGATATGTCTGCCAGACATGCAGAGATGCGATTCGCCACCTGGTTATCAGAAGGGGGAAAGGAGAAAATCAATTGTGTGTCGTCTGCGTAGCAATGATAGGAGAGACCATGTGAGGTTGTGACAGAGCCAAGTGACTTGGTGTATAGAGAGAATAGGAGAGGGCCTAGAACTGAGCCCTGGGGGACACCAGTGGTGAGAGCACGTGGTGCGGAGACAGATTCTCGCCACGCCACCTGGTAGGAGCGACCTGTCAGGTAGGACGCAATCCAAGAGTGAGCAGCGCCGGAGATGCCCAACTCGGAGAGGGTGGGAGAGGAGTATCTGATGGTTCACAGTATCAAAGGCAGCGGATAGGTCTAGAAGGATAAGAGCAGAGGAGAGAGAGTTAGCTTTAGCAGTGCGGAGAGCCTCCGTGACACAGAGAAGAGCAGTCTCAGTTGAATGGCCAGTCTTGAAACCTGACTGGTTTGGATCAAGAAGGTAATTCTGAGAGAGATAGCAGGAGAGTTGGCTAGAGACGGCACGCTCAAGAGATTTGGAGAGAAAAGAAAGAAGGGATACTGGTCTGTAGTTGTTGACATCAGAGGGATCGAGTGTAGGTTTTTTGAGGAGGGGTGCAATTCTCGCTCTCTTGAAGACGGAAGGGACATGGCCAGCGGTCAAGGATGAGTTGATGAGCGAGGTGAGGTAAGGGAGAAGGTCTCCGGAAATGATCTGGAGAAGAGAGGAGGGGATAGGGTCAAGCGGGCAGGTTGTTGGGCGGCTGGCCGTCACAAGTCGCAAGATTTCATTTGGAGAGAGAGGGTAGAAAGAAGTCAAAGCATAGGGTAGGGCAGTGTGAGCAGGACCAGCGGTGTCATTTGACTTGATAAATGAGGATCGGATGTCGTCAACCTTCTTTTCAAAATGGTTGACAAAGTCATCCACAGAGAGGGGGAGGAGGAGGAGGATTCAGCAGGGAGGAGAAGGTGGCAAAGAGCTTCCTAGGGTTAGAGGCAGAGGCTTGACATTTAGAGTGGTAGAAAGTGGCTTTAGCAGCGGAAACAGAGGTAGAGAATGTAGAGAGGAGGGAGTGAAAAGATGACAGGTCCGCAGGGAGTCTAGTTATCCTCCATTTCCGCTCGGCTGCCCGGAGCCCTTTTCTGTGAGCTCGCAATGTCCCCCCATAAAACACATAGTTATAACCTATGACTAGATGCAAATCATCGAACTGAACGAAATAAAAGAGCAATGGGCTTTTAAAACTTCCCCCTCCGTAACAGTCCCTGTTACACAACTGTACATGTTGTTTTAACTCTAAGCTGTAGGCCAAGGTTTCCTTCCTCATAAAACTCCCCCCTCTTCCTGTTTTCAATCTCTGGACAAATGGATTTAAAGTTAAAGTAGTCTAACAATATAACTATTTGCAGTTTAGTAGTAATAATATGATGAATTTCTCAAGACTATTCAGACGGTAAACAGAATGTATATCAAAGCCTGCAAGCCTTGTGTACTTTCAACTCTCCGCCCAACACGTTTCACCATGCCCTCCTGGCCTCCTGATCTGAAAGAACTGGACGGGTGAAAACAAATACCATAATGTCCTGTTCAGATCAGTGACAATGAAAGAAAGGAGATAGAGGAAGCCACTGTAGACTATTGAGGTGCACCCCTACAGTAGGCTATGACTGCCTTGTTATCCGTCCTGTGTAGGACACAGGGAAGGGTGCATTAAGTCTTTCTCTCACTCAGGCAGATGAGACCAAGGAGCTGCTCTCACTTATGACTCCACTGTCTGATGAACAAACAAAGCCGCTTGATGACATTGGATCCTCCTCAAGAGGTCAAAGGGCAGACTGTACCCTCTCAGGCAGTACCATCCCAGTCTGCTTCAGTGGCCCAGAAATCAGGAGCTGACTCAGCGCTGGATAGGTAAGAGATAGCAGTATCATAATCAAACCCAGACTCAGAGCTGGATAGGTAAGAGATAGCAGTATCATAATCAAACCCAGACTCAGAGCTGGATAGGTAAGAGATAGCAGTATCATAATCAAACCCAGACTCAGAGCTGGATAGGTAAGAGATAGCAGTATCATAATCAAACCCATAACCGGATTGTAGTCCTCTGGTTTGTTCAGACATTCCTATGGGGAAAATGTATGGGGAAAGAATAGAGTTTTGGGATAAACGCCGAAAATAAGGTCTGAGGTTAAAACAGGCTTAGGAAATATTATACGTTTTATTCAATGAGATAATATCAGTCAGTTAACATGACCTAGATGAATTATGAAGCGTTTATGTGCTTTTTATGATTACATAAATGCTTAGAAATTCACAAGTGACGTTAGCTGATGATTATCTCATAGAACAAACTTCTAAGCCTGTGTTTACCACAGACCTTGTTTTCTACATTTATTGAAAACCCCTACCAAAACACCATTCATTTCCCCACAGGCTTTGTACAACAAACCCTGGTGGAGTTAGTGCCTACAAAAAGACGCCATTGCTATTTCTCTCTATAGTAATGTTGTATTAACTAGTCTCTCTATGTCCCTGTTCTGTGTGTGTATGAACCAGTGATTATTCACTCTCCCCCTGCGATGTCAGCTGACCAGGGGATGAGCCAAGCCACCCAACCTCGCTACCCCGAGACCGTCTGGAGGGTAAGATACAGAATATAGGTCTCTCCATGGGTGAGAGATGGATATTTAAGCTAATCAACACTCCCTTTATTTTACTGACTTGTTGAATGATCTATCCATTCATCCTTCCATCCCGTCCCAGCTTTCCTCTCCTCTGAGGACCCAGCGAGGGTGGAGCACAGTCTGAGAGCTGTTGAGGGAGAACACTTCTACAGCCAGAGAGGTGAGAGGTCACATGGTTTAGATGTTCATTTACATTAATGAAAGATTGTCCACCGATATTCATGTAGTTTCTCTCCCCTTTTGGCTGTATGACAGTATTTCCCCTCAGAAACCCACATTTGTTCTTTGTTATTATGAAAGAAAGTAATTTGTGTAGAGAGTACTTTTCCCCACTCATTCACCTCATCTCTTCACATTGCTTATACATATTTGGTGGCTTGATTGCGTCCAGACTATGTCACATTCCGAACACAATAATAATAATATACCATTTAGCAGACGCTTTTATCCAAAGCGGCTTACAGTCATGCGTGCATACATTTTTGTGTATGGGTGGTCCCAGGGATCGAACCCACTACCTTGGCGTTACAAGCGCCGTGCTCTACCAGCTGAGCATCCTGGCAGATCTGAACCTAATGTGAGCACAATGTGACATTCGTGCATCAAGACTTAATGCAGCTTGGAGTGATCGGATGACAGAAGTCACCTTTAAGTGCCGGGTGTAACCGAGGCCATAGACGCTCCATATCCATTACTTTGAGTGTTTTATATACATAACATGACTAAATGTGTTTCTTTCTGTGTTGCAGGGGCAGTCAAGAAATGGAACGGCAAGGCCACAGAACATGTCATACGCAGAGCTGTGGGAGACCAACTTAAGCATTCCCCTCGTAGAGCCGGGTGATGGTGTTCAACAAAAGTGGGATTGATCTGTTTGATCCATTTGTTTGTTTCAGTTTTCAGTAGTTGAATCCTTTGACGTGTTGTTGATTTTCCCAAAACATATTTAAACAAAAATGCACTGGATTGGCTGACAGGTGATACTAAACTTACATACCATGCACAATTTTGACATACATTTAGAGGAAGATATACTGAATTTATACAGTTTTTCGTTCTAAGATATATGTTGCTTTTGCACATATTTCTTCATTAGTTTTGCAAGAGTGTTGATTGGTCGGTCATTGGTTTAATTCGTTTTGCAATATGTTGATGCCATTAATTAAAAGAGTAAGAATATGATGCAATGTCCATATCAGGACTCAGGATAAGACCCAGATGCAGACAGTTCGAATAACAGATGTTTATTACAAAACAGGGAGCAGGCAAACGACAGGTCAAGGGCAGGCAGAGGTCAGTAATCCAGATCAGAGTCAATAAGGTACAGAACGGCAGGCAGGCTCAGGGTCAGGGCAGGCTCAGGGTCAGGGCAGGCTCAGGGTCAGGGCAGGCAGGCTCAGGGTCAGGGCAGGGTCAGGGTCAGGGCAGGGTCAGGGTCAGGGCAGGCTCACGGTCAGGGCAGGCAGGCTCAGGGTCAGGGCAGGCAGAACGGCAGGCAGGCTCAGTGTCAGGGCAGGGTCAGGGCAGGGTCAGGGCAGGGTCAGGGCAGGCAGAATGGTTAGAACCGGGAGGACTAGAAAACAGCAACTAGAAAAACTCGAAAATGGGAAAACACGCTGGTAAGACTTGACGGGACAAGACGAACTGGCAACAGACAAACAGAAAACACCGGAATAGATACACAGGGGATAATGGGAACAAATAGGAGACACCTGGTGGGGGGTGGAGACAAGCACAAGACAGGTGAAACAGATCAGGGCGTGACAGTCCAACCCAAAATATAAGTTTGTTTTACTCCACTGTTTGTAAACAATATAATCGTTGTTTTTTTTAAAGCCAGTTGGTTGCATAAATAATGACGATGACTAAATGTTAAATGAACTTAAATATCATGGTTTATGTTTTCAACACCACAATAAATAGACTATGTCAATCTCGACAAACAGAAAATACATCCCTCCCTGCTTTGTAGGCTTACCCAGTATCGAATGCTTGCCTTGACAATTTCCGAATGTACATATACAATTGCAGAGATACAGACACATTACAGAGCTACAGATGAAAAAATGCTTAACCTCCAGATGAGTATGAGGGGGGAGTTTAAGTAAAACTCTTGCAAGCTTGTTTGGATGGTAGCTTATGATGTGCAGGAATAATCAAAGTGACACTGGACTAGAGCACTTGCCAGAGTCTTTAGAGTGTCTATAGCTAGGTTTCCATCCAATTAGCAACAGATTTTCATGCAAACAATTTCAGGGTTTCCTTTAAAAAAAATTGGTGCTGGACAACATGACAGGGAATATTTTAATTTACCCAACACTTGAGAAATTTACTTGACATCCATATGCATTCAGATCCGACCGGGCGCAGCCAGCGCCATCAACGGCCAAATGAGCCACATTTATGTCTCCTTAAAAACAACCTATTACAAATTACAAAAACACTATTCCTTGTGTTTGGATGTGTAGCATATGCTAAACTTTATAGCCTTTTCCTTTTATTGGATTTTAGGCTACTTTCCAAAAACAATAGTTGTCCACCTCATGGTTCAAGAGGTAGACTCTGGTAGGCCCGGAAACATTCTTCCTCACCTCAAGTTCAACTGTGGGAGTCAGTTGGAGCGCTGGTGCGCACTGCCTTCATATCATAGGCCTGCAGTAGCTAAATATTCATAATAGCCACACCAGACCAAACCTTCACAAACGTTTCTAAACTTTATTAGGGTAATATCAAAAGCAGGTCAAGTCATTGTTTATAGGGAAATTACGAGCAGGATGTTATATTGCAGCAAACACAGCATTACAGTTGGAACTTAATTTCGCCAAAGTAAATTGCTCAACAGAATGAAACAAAACACTTGCGAATTGGTTTAAACCTTCACTAAAGTTTTGAACAGGCTATATTGAAGCAATTACCAACAAAAGCAAGTGCCTACTGTACCCAACAAATGACATAAATAGGCGAGTTTTATGACTTTGTGGCTGTGGTAACTAGTGACGACCATTGCTGTCTTCCTCATAGGCTACAATTCTTTTAAATTATCAGCTGGGTGGTTAATTAAACTTGAACAGTCCGTATGTGAAGCTGCAAAATAAAAATAAAATCAAAGCATGAGTCAGATGTTTTTTTAAAAAATAAATTGTGTTGATGTAGACTACATGCGCATGTGATTAGATGATTTCCCTAAGCAAGTGAAAGTGATAGCATAGGCGACTGCGACATGTCATGGGGTTAAGTGTATTTTGCAATTCAGCTGCCAATATGTAGGCTAGATACACGAAAGGACACTGAAATCAACTAAAAAGTCTCAACAGTAATAAGATGATCAGTGAATATGTAAAAATATGCTCTTTCAGCCAATCAGCAGGCAGGGTGGTTGGAGGAAGTGAGGCCAGACAGTGTAGTCATCTGCTTTGACTCCTGTGCAACACTGATGGGCTTAAATTAATTTGTGTCTCGGAGCAGACAGGATGTATTGCATGAGGTTTTGCAGTGCTTGTATATGGTGGGACAGATGGGGGTATTTGTGATGTTCCTCTGGGTACCAGCTCATGTGGGAGTAGATGGGAATGAGGAAGTGGATGTTATCGCCAAGCAGGCTCTTAAACATCCTAATGTTGAGATGGAATTGTCAATCAGTAAAGCAGAAGCCAAGGGGTTGATGAAACAGTGGTTAAAAACAAATGGCAAGAGTTTTGGAAAATGGAGGGAAAGTGAAGACACCTGTATAATAGCCAGGAAAAGGTGGGGGCAGGGAGGTCCTCAGGCCGAGAGAGAAGGGAGGAAAGTGTAATCACAAGGCTGAGACTGGGACACACAAGGCTCAATAGTACATTGAAACTGGAGGGAAAACATCCGACTGGGAGGTGTGATCATCAAGACAGTGGAACATGTTCAATTTCAGTGACAGAAATATGGGAGGGAAATGGAGTGATTGTTATTAGATTTGAGGAGTAATGGGGTTGAAGAGCCAAAATTAAGTGAACTACTGGGGAAATCTTCAGGCAGGTAGTATTTAATTATGTATTTCGCTTCTTTAGGGAGACGAGAATATTGGGTAGGATTTAGACCTTCCCTGTCTCTGGTCCACACTCCAGTCCAGTTGGTGGTGGTAATGCATCTTTAAAGTTGGTTGCCAACCGCCATATAGAAGAAGAAGAAGAAGAAGAAGAAGAAGAAGAAGAAGAAGAAGAAGAAGAAGAAGAAGAAGAAGAAGCCAATCAGTGGGTTTGAATCAGGGTTGACATGTTTGTGGTTTCTAGAAAATTGGGCTACATTTAAAACGATGTCGCGGGTGAAAATGTATTGCTCGCGGGTTGCTGGGTTTTTGGGCTACTTCTAAGTTGCACCACGGCCACCATGGCATTTATCTTAAAAACAAAAATCTATTTCACTGTGACCTGCTGCTGCTGACTATCAGGCAGTGAGGCAGTCTGTTGCTGAATGAGTGAGTGGTGGGCCAGAGGGGTGTGTGTGTTGAGAGAGCACTGCAACATGCAGCTTAGGAACTTGAAGCTCTCAACCTGCTCCACTACAGCCCCGTCGATGAGAATGTGGGCGTGCTCGGTCCTCCTTTTCCTGTAGTCCACAGTCATCTCCTTTGTCTTGATCACGTTGAGGGAAAGGTTGTTATCCTGGCACCACACGGCCAGGTCTCTGACCTCCCTATAGGCTGCCTCATCGTTGTCGGTGATCAGGCCTACCATTGTTGTGTCGTCTGCAAACTTAATGATGGTGTTGGAGTCGTGCCTGGCCATGCAGTCATGGGTGAACAGGGAGTACAGGAGGGGACTGAGCAAGCACCTGTGAGGGGCCCCCGTGTTGAGGATCAGCGTGGCAGATGTGTTGTTACCTACCTTTACCACCTGGGGGCGGCCCGTCAGGAAGTCCAGGATCTAGTTGCAAAAGGAGGTGTTTAGTCCCAGGGTCCTTAGCTTAGTGATGAGCTTTGAGGGCACTATGGTGTTGAACGCTGAGCTGTAGTAAATTAATAGCATTCTCATGTAGGTGTTCCTTTTGTCCAGGTGGGAAAGGGCATTGTGGAGTGCAATAGAGATTGCATCATCTGTGGATGTTTTGGGGCAGTATGCAAATTGGAGTGGGTCTAGGGTTTCTGGGATAATGGTGTTGATGTGAGCCATGACCAGCCTTTCAAAGCACTTCATGGCTACAGACGTGAGTGCTACGGGTTGGTAGTCATTTAGGCAGGTTACCTTGGTGTTCTTGGGCACAGGGACTATGGTGGTCTGCTTGAAACATGTTGGTATTACAGACTCAGTCAGGGACAGGTTGAAAATGTCAGTGAAGACACTAATCCGTCTGGCCTCGCGAATGTTGACCTATTTAAAGGTCTTACTCACATCAGCTACGGAGAGCGTGATCACACAGTCATCCGGAACATGCACCTCATACTCATGATGATAAATACAACCATGCAATAGTCACCAGTGGTATGTATTTATAGATGCCAAGGGAAGTCAGACTTCCCCCAAAAAATTTACAACCCCCCCCTCTCTGTGTGTCATGAATGTCCTTCAATTCGCTGAATGTATCTCACTGGAGAAAGCATCCGAGCGAATGAAAACAGTGCTCCCTGTTTCATTATTTGTAGCCCAACTATCTGATGCTGTCTGGTCAAAAAGAATATGACATTGTTGCTGACTGTTGCATTGAATGCAAAGGAAGCCAGCGAGCATTTGACTTCCCTTGATAAAAATAACATAAGAGCCAATCAGCATTGAGCTAAACTACGTGAGCTCAGCTGTGAATGGTCCTGGCGCACCAAAAAAAAGTGTCAAGGGAAGCCAGTTTGGATTTGGATTCAAACCAATCACATCACCAGAATCCAAACGTCACTGACAGAATTTATTTTAATTGTTGCATCTCGTTGTGTTGTTGTCCTCCAGCGGCTAGCTAGCTGTAATCAGCCCATTCCTAAATTAGTCATGGATGGAGATAGGGATTTGGACTTGTGGTTTTACTTAATGCTCCGTACTGGCTAATGATTATAACGGCGATTCTGATCCAACCATAAATGTATACATTGTGCCCCTGGCCTGAGAGGATGGAAGTTCAACATGTGGCTAAATGTAGTAGGCTAATGTTAATGCTAACGTCATTACCATCACAATGAACTTCAATGGGATGCAACAGCCATAATGGCGCAGTGGTCTAAGGCACTGCATCGCAGTGCTAGCTGTGCCACTAGAGATCCTGGTTCGAATCCAGGCTCTGTTGTAGCTGGCCGTGACTGGGAGACCCATGGGGCGGCGCACAATTGGCCCAGGGTAGGGGAGGGAATGGCCGGCAGGGATGTAGCTCAGTTGGTAGAGCATGGTGTTTGCAATGCCAGGGTTGTGGGTTAGATTCCCACGGGGGGGGGCCAGTATGAAAAATAAAATAATGTATGCACTAACTGTAAGTCGCTCTGGATAAGAGTGTCTGCTAAATGACTAAAATGTAAATAATATAATTGGCTAAGCAGCCAATGTGTTCTATTTAAAGGTGCACAATGCAGAAATCGCTCTGCCATTTCCTGGTTGCTAAAACTCTAATATTTCAGTTTATGTGACAAAACAAGCAAGTATAGTGTAGAGAATCAGTGTACCATCTAAACCGCTGTGAAATATATTTTCCATAACCAAAAATATTGTACTTTCAGCTGTATGAAGCTGACGTACAAAAGTAAAAGTCACAATAACTAAACTTAAGAATGGGAAGCATAGAAATAGTGCACATAGAACAGCTCTTCCGCTTCTTAGACTTGCTTTCGATGAGAATGACAGATCTATAACTCACATTTCTATGTACATTTGGTCGGGTAGCCCAAAAAGTGACATATTGCAGCTTTAACATTACTACTAAAATAGTAGTCACTTATAGGAATGGGTAATTGTTTACAAGTTGCTAGCTATCCCATGAAGCGATTAGGCTTGGGCGGTATACCATATATACGTACAGTGAGGGAAAAAAGTATTTGATCCCCTGCTGATTTTGTACGTTTGCCCACTTACAAAGACATGATCAGTCTATAATTTTAAGGGTAGGTTTATTTGAACAGTGAGAGACAGAATAACAACAAACAAATCCAGAAAAACGCATGTCAAAAATGTTATAAATTGATTTGTATTTTAATGAGGGAAATAAGTATTTGACCCCTCTGCAAAACATAACTTAGTACTTGGTGGCAAAACCCTTGTTGGCAATCACAGAGGTCAGACGTTTCTTGTAGTTGGCCACCAGGTTTGTACACATCTCAGGAGGGATTTTGTCCCACTCCTCTTTGCAGATCTTCTCCAAGTCATTAAGGTTTCGAGGCTGACGTTTGGCAACTCGAACCTTCAGCTCCCTCCACAGATTTTCTATGGGATTAAGGTCTGGAGACTGGCTAGGCCACTCCAGGACCTTAATGTGCTTCTTCTTGAGCCACTCCTTTGTTGCCTTGGCCGTGTGTTTTGGGTCATTGTCATGCTGGAATACCCATCCACGACCCATTTTCAATGCCCTGGCTGAGGGAAGGAGGTTCTCACCCAAGATTTGACGGCCCCGTCCATCGTCCCTTTGATGCAGTGAAGTTGTCCTGTCCCCTTAGCAGAAAAACACCCCCAAAGCATAATGTTTCCACCTCCATGTTTGACGGTGGGGATGGTGTTCTTGGGGTCATAGGCAGTATTCCTCCTCCTCCAAACACGGCGAGTTAAGTTGATGCCAAAGAGCTCCATTTTGGTCTCATCTGACCAAAACACTTTCACCCAGTTCTCCTCTGAATCATTCAGATGTTCATGGGCAAACTTCAGACGGGTGTGTATATGTGCTTTCTTGAGCAGGGGGACCTTGCGGGCGCTGCAGGATTTCAGTCCTTCACAGCGTAGTGTGTTACCAATTGTTTTCTTGGTGACTATGGTCCCAGCTGCCTTGAGATCATTGACAAGATCCTCCGGTGTAGTTCTGGGCTGATTCCTCACCGTTCTCATGATCATTGCAACTCCACGAGGTGAGAACTTGCATGGAGCCCCAGGCCGAGGGAGATTGACAGTTATTTTGTGTTTCTTCCATTTGTGAATAATCGCACCAACTGTTGTCACCTTCTCACCAAGCTGCTTGGCGATGGTCTTGTAGGCCATTCCAGCCTTGTGTAGGTCTACAATCTTGTCCCTGACATCCTTGGAGAGCTCTTTGGTCTTGACCATGGTGGAGAGTTTGGAATCTGATTGATTGATTGTTTCTGTGGACAGGTGTCTTTTATACAGGTAACAAACTGAGATTAGGAGCACTTCCTTTACGAGTGTGCTACTAATCTCAGCTCGTTACCTGTATTAAAGACACCTGGGAGCCAGAAATCTTTCTGATTGAGAGGGGGTCAAATACTTATTTCCCTCATTAAAATGCAAATCAATTTATAACATTTTTGACATGCATTTTTCTGGATTTTGTTGTTGTTATTCTGTCTCTCACTGTTAAAATAAACCTACCATTAAAATTATGGACTGATCATTTCTTTGTCAGTGGGCAAACGTACAAAATCAGCAGGGGATCAAATACTTTTGCGCAATTGGCCCAGCGTTGTCCAGGGTAGGGGAGGCAGGGCCGGCAGGGAGCTCAGTTGATAGAGCATGGCGTTTGCAACGCCAGGGTTGTGGTTTCGACTCCCACAGGGGGTGTGAAAAAATAATAATAATGTAAGTCGCTCTGGATAAGAGCGTCTGCTAAATGACGTAAATGTAAATGTAAAATGTTATCAAGAGAACATCCCTGGTCATCCCTACTGCCTCTGATCAGGCCGACTCACAAAACACAAATTCTTCATTTGTAAATTATGTTGGAGTGTGCCCCTGGCTATCTGTAAAAAAAACAAAATACAATACATTTTTTCCATCTGGTTTGCTTAATATAAGGAATTTGAAATGATGTATACTTTTACTTTTACGTATATTTTAACAATTCCATTTACTTTTAATACTTAAGTATATTTGAAACCAAATATTTGTAGACTTTGACTCGAGTAGTATTTTACTGGATGACTTTCAGTTTTACTTGAGTCATTTTCTATTAATCATTTCTATCACTCTGCAATGTTGGGAATGGGCTCGTAAATAAGATTTTCACTGTAAAGTCTAAACCTGTTGTATTCGGTGCATGTGACCAATACATTTTTTTTTTATAGAGTGTTCAGGGACATGCAACTATAGTTTTCCTTCACAGAAAATACATTAGTGCAACACATTCAGCAGAAAATTGCTTATTTTCATCAGATGACAACAGAAGTGCAGCGCTATTTGGCTAGCAGTCACTCAAATAAATGAGCTTACAATGAAAAAGCAAGGTCTTTTTTGCCAAAATGATGCATGGCCATCACATTTCTAATGTTTATCATAGAAATAATGTAGCCAGCTACATTTCCTAATGTTTTGCTTGAAGATAATCTTGCATTTTACCGGAGAAAAGTAGGCTAAACTGAAAAGTACAGTCAGAGTGCTGTCTGCTGATAGAATGCCCATTGGTGAATATCCGAGCGGAGAAGTACAACTGAAGCACAACATTTGTCAGATGCAGAAATTACAATAAGAAGCATTTTAGATCTCCGTTTACAAAACACAGCTCGATATTTCTTACGTGTTTAATATTTTTTTTTCTGCGTGAAACATTGAGAATTCTGCGTTAACACAACCCCTAAGTTTAACTTGCTAGTTATCTAAGTGGCTGAATTAATAAGGAGATGGGACATCATATAGTTTTAGCCTTCTGCTGTGTTTGAGAAATCAGTACAGCTGCCAATGCTATCTTGATTTCCTTGCGTTTTTTCTCCTCTCACTTCTTGCGGTCTGCTCCTCCCCCACCCCCCTTTTCTCCAATCAGAGCAGGCAGGCCTGCTGCCCTAGCGCAGGGGTTTCCAAACGTTTGGCCCATGACACCATTTTGATATCTGAAAATTCTTGCGACCCCAACCATGTGAAGAAAAAATGTAATTAACAGCCAATGTTAACTTTTTTATTTGGGGCTATGGCAGCCAATAGAAAAAACATTAACAGTATATCTGATTGTCTTCTCAACTCACCATCACATACTTTTAATGTGGGGCTATGACAGTCAATTGCAAATTAGTCTGACATAATGTATCTTATCTCACCACTACTAATGAGATGGGTGTGTTTGATGCATGTCGCGTTGGAACTTCTCAAAGTCAGGGGGCGTGGTCAGAGACCACGGCACCAATATAACTGACTGGGTTTGAAATCAGGCCTACTGCACAACAACAAAACTTTCTGTTGTGCACCCCATTTAATGAGAGTGCAACAGAGGTAGTTTGGTGATCCAAGCATGTGATGAGCAACCTTGCCGGAGACCTGAAGATGTGTTAGTTTGACCGGTGGGGTGCTAACCCAGGTCTCCTGTGCACCAGACAATGGAACTTTTCAGGTCTTGGTATGAGCTGAATCAGCGGAAACTAATACATGTTAAGCAAGCAGCATGTCGGCCTTTACATGAACTTCCTGAATTGATCCCTGCAATCAAAATGAAATCACATTTCTATGCTTTAGCTAATTGGGCTGACACAGTCTTGTGACATGCAGGAGATCTGGTTCTAAACCAGTCAGTCACAAGAGTCAGATTAAATTGGGCATGGAAAGGATATCCTTAGAAGATGTTTCCCTCTCCCCTCTTTTTGCTGATATACGAATTTGCTGAAGTTCATGTGGGTTACTTTGACAGAGATGGTGTTGTAATGAGGAAATAGCGTTCTCGCGCCACTTCTGGGCAGGATGATTGGCCCAGTGTATCTCAAATTATTGTTCCAGTTACGCTTCAACAAGAGATACTGAGGTTGGCTCATGATGGTAGGCCATCTTGGGGTCAACAAGACATATGACTGTATCTTGCGTAACTTCTACTGGCCTGGTCAGAAACAGGATGTTGTGTTTTTTTTAAATTATTTATTTATTTATTTATCAGACGCTCTTATCCAGAGCGACTTACAGGAGCAATTTGGGTTAAGTGCCTTGCTCAAGGGCACATCGACAGATTTTTCACCTAGTCGGCTCGGGGATTAGAACCAGCGACCTTTCAGTTACTGTCACAACGCTCTTAACCACTAAGCTACCAAACTGTGCCGGTTGCACCTTTGTAGCCTATTCCTGCTTTTGACTAACCTTTCAGCAGGGTTCTGGTGGATTGTGTTGGTCCTTTGCCCAAAGCAAAGAGTGGTAACCAGTTTGTCTTAACCATCATATACGCTGCCACTAGTTTCCCTGAGGCAATTCCACTGAGGAAAATCACGAGAGGAAAGTTACTACAGATATTACAGGAATTTCCCTTTGAAATCAGGCATGTCCGTGGTAAGGACAACTTGGTAGCTGATTGTCTTTCAAAGGTGGGCAGTCAATAAGTTTTGTGTTTTGCGTTTATCCACTGTGTAGCCCTGGCTCACAATTTATTTTGACTGCATATTTTGGGGATGAGTTTTGGTTGGGCTCATTCCAAGGGGGTGAGAGTTATAGAAACATACATGATTAGAGTTTCTCAAAACGGAGTTTATAGATAAATATAGATTATATAGATTATATTATTATAGTTTATACTATAGAAATAAATAAATAAAATGTAAATAAGAAGCATAGGTACATTTAAAAAGAAATAAAAGAGTTGTGTGTTTTGTCTGGCATTTCATTGTTGACAGCCAGTAGACACTATGTTTATACTGGGTGTGAGATGGAAGTAGTTTTCTGTTGGTGGGGAGCAAACTTGTCCAACATAAATATAGGATATATTTGTAGTCTTAAGGGGAAAGGTGTTACAGCTTTTGGTTTTTCCATTTATGTTTTGAGGTTGGACTTTTAGCACCGACATTATTTGGTTTTCTTGCTGGGGAACTTAACAAAATGGTTCGAGGAAAATAAATTCAGAAATCGCTAAAAGCTTCTGTTTACCACAGAGAGCGCTTGATTCCATCTGTTCTCCTCTCCTACCATTCCTGGCTGGCAAAGTAACAGAATGTTTTCTGAATTTAAAACTGAATCTGAATGCATCTGAGAAGTTGAATATATGAAACTTTGATCAACTTGAAATTATAGTTTGTAAACTTGATAGACAGACAATTAATGCAATATTTACCATATTGAAACTGAATATATAAATATTGCATTTGAATATTTAATTT
Organism: Coregonus clupeaformis; assembly: GCF_020615455.1. Lineage (NCBI taxonomy): Eukaryota > Metazoa > Chordata > Actinopteri > Salmoniformes > Salmonidae > Coregonus > Coregonus clupeaformis. Next base: position 51,989,990 of record NC_059215.1, read on the forward strand.
AATTAAAATTACATTTGAAAGCTGAATGCCGTATTCATGCAATTCAGTTTGGAATCATGAACTATAAGTTCAATTTATGAAGACACTGATTCAATTTGTTCATTACAAATTAAAAAATATTAAATTCAAATGTAATATCCTTTTATGAAATTAAAATACAATTTCTGTTGGCATGAAATTGCCCGATAGTTACCAAATGAACTTTCTTGGGTAGAATATCTACGCCTTTTCAAATAGGCTAGCCTACTTAAAAAATGTGTCCTCCCATACCCTTCTTTGAAGAAATGACTAATTTGATAGGACTGGAGAAGGCAGGGCTTACCTTCATGTAAACCCACTCATACTATACATGGATATTCACATGCTATGTGCCACTACCATAGAGACGAGAGAAGTAGCAAGCATTACTGTGCTCAAGGATTAGAATAGAGGATACCTGCTTTGTTCAGTCTCAAATTCAACTTCGTATCGTCAGTGACAAATACACTATATATACAAAAGTATGTGGACACCCTTTCAAATGAGTGGATTCGGCTATTTCAGCCACACCCGTTGCTGACAGGTGTATAAAATCAAGCACACAGCCATGAAATCTCCATAGACAAACATTGGCAGTAGAATGGCCTTACTGAAGAGCTCAGTGACTTTCAACGTGGTACTGTCATAGGATGCCACCTTTCCAACAAGTCAGTTTGTCAAATTTCTGCCTTGCTAGAGCTGCCCCGGTCAACTGTAAGTGCTGTTATTGTGAAGTGGAAACATCTAGGAGCACACAAGCTCACAGAAAGGGACCGCCGAGTGCTGAAGCGCATAAAAATCATCTGTCCTCGGTTGTAACACTCACTACCGAGTTCCAAACTGCCTCTGGAAGCAATGTCAGCACAATAACTGTTCGTCGGGAGCTTCATGAAATGGGTTTCCATGGCCGAGCAGGCGCACACAAGCCTAAGATCACCATGCGCAATGCCAAGCGTCGGCTGGAGTGGTATAAAGCTCGTCGCCATTGGACTCTGGAGCAGTGGAAACCCGTTCTCTGGAGTGATGAATCATACATCTGTAAAGTTTCGTGGAGGAGGAATAATGGTCTGGGGTTGTTTTTCATGGTTCGGGCTAGGCCCCTTGTTCCAGTGAAGGGAAATCTTAATGCTATAGCATACAATGACATTCTAGACCAGGGCTGCCCAACCCTCTTCCTGGAGATCTACCGTCCTGTGGGTTTTCAGTCCAACCCTAATTTAGCACACCTGATTCTCCTTAAGACCTTAACTAGCTGAATCAGATATGCTACATTAGGTTTGGACTGAAAACCTACAGGTCAGTAGATCTCCAGGCAGCCCTGTTCTAGACGATTCTGTGCTTCCAACAGTTTGGGGAAGGCCCTTTCCTGTTTCAGCATGACAATGCCCCCGTGCACAAAGCGAGGTCCATACAGAAATGGTTTGTCGAGATCAGTGTGGAAGAACTTGACTGGTCTGCACAGAGCCCTGACATCAACCCCATCAAACACCTTTGGGATGAATTGGAACGTCGACTGCGAGCCAGGCCTAATCGCCCAACATCAGTGCCCGACCTCACTAATGCTCTTGTGACTGAATGGAAGCAAGTCCCTACAGCAATGTTCCAAAATCAAGTGGAAAGCCTTCCCAGAAGAGTAGATGCTGTTATAGTAGCAAAGGGGGGACCAACTCCATATTAATGCCCATGATTTTGGAATGAGATGATCGACGAGCAGGTGCCCACATACTTTTGGTCATGCAGTGTACTTTTTGTGTGGTTGTTTTGTCCATCAAGAAACACTCCAGCACACTGGCAATCTTGACGCTTCCAACAATTGAACAATTGAATGGATCAATAGATCCATTACGTTGTGATCCATTCAATTGTTGGAAGCATCAAGATGGCCAGTGTGCTGGACTATTTCTGTTAAGCACTCACTTAGGAGTTACTTCATAACTCCTAAGAATTTTACAAATCAAGCGTGTGGGTCTTCCAATGACTTGGTGCGGATTGAGGAACCATGGCACAGTTTGAAAGCTTGATATGGACTGTAAGTGAAACATTTCTGATTTGCACATTTTGTGGCTTGGCATGTTTCATGCAACGAAAATGTCTGACACCACACAGTACTCTCAATTCATTCACACCAGGGGGCGCCACCACACTCACAAAAGACTGTTAAAAATGGTCCCACATAATTACAATAATTATATTTGAAATGTTAATATTTTGGTTAGAATTTTGCTAAATAGCTGTTTCGATTTTGTGATAAAACATATATATTTTTTAATCTAGTTCCAGATACCTATTATTCTGGTGCTTGAAAGCATTGGATCCTGTATTGCATGTGGTAGAGCCGAGTACAGAATAGGGGATGAATGTTGTCCCATGTGTTCACAAGGTAAGGAGCCTCTCTTTACATCATATGAATCACCAGACATTAATACATCATCAACACCAACAGAAAAACATGACATTGTGATTCTCTCTTCTGCAGGAAATCATGTACATAAGCATTGTACTGAATTCACCAGCACCATCTGTGTGCCCTGTGTTGATTCTACATTCCTTGATGAGCCCAATGGTCTCATAAAATGCAAAGTGTGAACCAATTGTGATCCAGGTAAGAGTGGTCCTGTGTGTCTGCACTGAAACCCACACACACACACTGATATGATGTTATGCTATGAGGATATCTCAGTTGTATCTGCATCAGATAATACATGCCATGTTTTCTCCATAGGTTTGGGTTTGAAGGTAAAGCAGCCATGTAGACCTTCATCAGACACTGTCTGTTGGACACTGGAGGGGTTCTACTGTCTAGACCCAACTAAGGATGGTTGTAGAGCAGCCCAGAGACACAGCAGCTGTAAACCTGGTCAATACATCAGCCACACAGGTTGGTCTCCTCTCATGCAGGTTGGGCCCTGTGTAGCTCAGTTGGTAGAGCATGGCGTTTGCAACTCCAGCCTGCCAGTCACACACTGGGTAAGTGTGGCTTACACAAATAGTTTTTATCCTAAATACAAAGTTACCTTACACACATCTAAAACTGAAAGATGTATGACCAAGTTATAAATGAATCATTAATGGCCAGTATTTATCTGTTTATAGATGTGAATCCTTGGGACTTCAGGAAATGAAACCAGGATCCCCTTGGTCGGATTCAGAGTGTGGACCACAACTATCCCATTCCACAGCTAGAAGCAGTGCTGTGGCATCCATGACAGTTCTCATGATATTAGCTGGAGCTGTTTCCTTATTAATGGTACTGAGAAAAATAAATGTATCTGTTTCTATTGCATCTCTAAATTATTGTTTAGTGTGTGTGAATTCTTTTTAAGTGTTTGTGTGAGTGAGTCAGAGAGAGGAGCGGCAGGTAACCTAGCGGTTAAGAGTGTTAGGCCAATAACCGAAAGATCGCTGGTTCGAATCCCTAAGCAGACTAGGTGGCAGAAAAAACAATTCTGTCAATGTGCCCTTGAGCAAGGCACTTAACCCTAAGAGCTAAATGTAAAAATAATTGAGAGAGTGCGTGTGTGTGCGCCCCTGTCAATCCAAAACTTCCTGTACATCGTCCATTTGGTTTAATATTTGTCGGATTATCTTAGTAATAACTAACCAAATTATACTTGTTTTGCGTCTTGTTTTTCCAGAGTGGAAACAGAAGAGACATAATGTTTAAAATTAGGGGTTCGAACCAGTTCAGGGAACAGAACCAAAACAGAACCAACATTTATTTCAAGAAACCGAAACTGATCTGGGAACAAAAGTGATGTCTAGTCTTCTGGAACAGAACCGTTATTTACAAATCTTGAGAACAGGTTTATATAATGTTATTTTATGTTCCAAAAGTATTCCTAATGTCTAGTATATAATTATGTAATTCAGTGAAGTTCTGATGCTAGTAATAGCCTAAACACAGTCCAATTCACATCATGATGTTCAGTGCTTCAAGCCATGCGCCCTCCATGTCCACCCCCCACTCTCGCTCTCTCCCTTCTCACTTGAAATGTCAGTCGCATCTCGCAGCCTGCACTAATCTGGGAGCTGAGTTTGAAAGTGTACCATTGAAAATGTGCAATATCATAAATGATCCATCCACTGTACTCAGATGAAGTGTCATGGATGCCACACACCAGAACTGGAGCGTGAAGATATCCACACCGCCGTGGATAAAATGAACTGCAATGCACTTCCACTTTAATTTTGACTAATCCACTTAGGATTTATCAGGAGTTGACTGTATTCAGACAAAATTACTGGGATCTTGATTCACCTGTTCTTTAGCCTTAGTTGTTTTTGCAACATCCTACAGTGCATTCCGAAAATATTCAGACCCCTTGACTTTTTCCACATTTTGTTATGTTACAGCCTTATTCTAAAATGGATTAAATAAAAATCCTCATCAATCTACACACAATACCCCATAATGGCGAAGCAGAAACAGGATATTAGAATTTTAGCAAATGTATTAAAAATAAAAACAGAAATACCGTATTTACATAAGTATTCAGACCCTTTGCTGTGAGACTCGAAATTGAGCTCAGGTGCATCCGGTTTCCATTGATCATCATTGAGATGTTTATACAACTTGATTGGAGTCTACCTGTGGTAAATTCAATTGATTGGACAGGATATGGAAATGCACACACCTGTCTACATATGGTCCCACAATTGACAGTGCATGTCAGAGCAAAATCCAAGCCATGAGGTCGAAGGAATTGTCAGTTGAGCTCCGAGACAGGATTGTGTCAAGGCACAGATCTGGGGAAGGGTACCAAAAAATGTCTGCAGCATTGAAGTTTCCCAAGGACACAGTGGCCTCCATTATTCTAAAATTGATGAAGTTTGGAACCATCAAGACTCTTCCAAGAGCTGGCCGCCCGGCCAAACTGAGCAATCGGGGGAGAAGGGCCTTGGTCAGGTAGGTGACCAAGAACCCGATGGTCAATCTGACAGAGCTCCAGAGTTCCTCTGTGGAGATGGGAGAACCTTCCAGAAGGACAACCATCTCTGCAGCAGTCCACCAATCAGGCCTTTATGGTAGAGTGGTCAGACGGAAGCCACTCCTCAGTAAAAGGCACATGACAGGCCGCTTGGAGTTTGCCAAAAGGCCCCTAAAGGACTCTACCATAAAGGAGAAACAAGATGATCTTGTCTGATGAAACCAAGATTGAACTCTTTGGCCTGAATGCCAAGCGTCAGGTCTGGAGGAAACATGGCACCATCCCTACGGCGAAGCGTGGTGGTGGCAGCATCATGCTGTGGGGATGCTTTTCAGCGGCAGGGACTGGGAGACTAGTCAGGATCGAGGGAAAGATGAACGGAGCAAAGTACAGAGAGAACCTTGATGAAAACCTGCTCCAGAGCACTCAGGACCACAGACTGGGGTGAAGGTTCACCTTCCAAAAGGACAACGACCCTAAGCACACAGCCAAGACAACGCAGGAGTGGCTTCGGAACAAGTCTCTGAATGTCCTTTAGTGGCCCAGCCAGAGCCCGGATTTGAACCCGATCTAACATCTCTGGAGAGACCTGAAAATAGCTGTGCAGCGACGCTCCCCATCCAACCTGACAGAGCTTGAGAGGATCTGTAGAGAAGAATTGGAGAAACTCCCCAAATACAGGTATGCCAAGTTTGTAGCGTCATACCCAAGAAGATTTGAGGCTGTAATCGCTGCCAAAGGTGCTTCAACAAAGCACTGAGTAAAGGGTCTGAATACTTATGTAAATGTGATATTTCTGTTTTTCCAATTTAATCAATTTTAGAAGAAGGTTGTCACATAACAAAATGTGTAAAAAGTCAAGGGGTCTGAAAACTTTTCGAATGAACTGTATATCAAGACCATGTCATTTTGTACTGTTAATTGTGTTAGAAAAATAAAATGTGATATGAACATTCTTTACTTGTGCCTTCTAACCAAACCGTTTAGCAGAATATTTGAATAACAATTCTATGTAAATTCTATTTAAATGATCTGATACATTTTACATTACTTGTTGTTTTTCTGTACAGTAATTTGTATGGGCACAAAACACTTGTACATTTGTTAATATTGTGAAAATAATCAACATCCATTCAGCAAGAGTGCCTTATATTTTGCTGTTAATTTGACAAATAAAACATTTGTTGCTCAATTTTAAAAAATACCTAGGCCACTAGTGAATTGATTCCAGTAGTAGCCTAAATTAATGTACATGTCATTCCACAAGATGGCGGACAAGTGTAACAGTTACAGCCACACTCAAGGATTTACTCTGTTTTAGTGTAACCTTGGAGATGAGATTAAATAGGCCTATCAGAACAGGTGCAGGTCAGTCTATGTTCAGTTGTAGCATTCTGATTGGCGATTACAAAAGTATATACAATTGCCATAAGTGTTTATTATTCGAAATGCATGGAGGACGCCTGCTTCAAAAATATCCCTTCCAGTTGCAGCTGTCAGGAGTTCCTCCACTGTGTGTGACATTAGATCTTCTTCTGTGGTGTTGGAGCTGCTGCTTTCTCTCGTTAGATCTTCTTCTGTGGTGTTGGAGCTGTTGTTTTCACTCCCCCAGCCTCAGCTTTAGCTCCCTGTACATCACAAAGTAAGAGGAGGGATTTGCTCTACTTCTTGATTCAGTTTTTGGTAGAACTTTGAACTGTCATCAATGATTTTCTAAAACAAACAAAAATCAATCAGTATTTTATGCAATGTTTTAAAGCTTCCAAATTTGCATGGGCATAGTTTATTGGTAAACACTAGCATTACTATTGGAATGGCTGATACAGGGGCATCAGTTCTGGTAAATTTTGTATTTTACTTAATCAACCTTCATTTTTACCAGGTTGTACCTTTTGAAGTCAGAAAATGACAAAAAAATTGGATGACATGTATAGTATCCAGTAGATTTACGTGTTTAACCTGTTTGGGAATCTGTTATCTGCGGCGTACAAAACATTGACCTGGATGAATCTTTATCAAATTTCAATCAAACTACTCCGTAGAGGTACCTGCATGGTGGAGAGAAGAGCCTGATCACTGACTTCAATCTGGCCTTAATGGCCATGTATTCTTATAATCTCCATCCGGCACAGCCAGAAGAGCACTGGCCACCCCTCAGACCCTGGTTCCTCCCTAGGTTTCTTCCTAGGTTCCTGCCTTTCTAGGGAGTTTTTCCAGCCATCTGCATTGCTTACTGTTTGGGGTTTTAGGCTGGGTTTCTGTATATCACTTTGTGACATCTGCTGATGTAAAAAGGGCTTTATAAATACATTTGATTGATTGAATTTGACTTCAGTCTGGGGTTGTTTGGCTCCAGGAGAAGAGAACACAGCCTGGATGATCTTCAATCTCAGCCTCTCACACTGGAAGACATGGAACCAGGTTTAATTATGAATTAATAAACTAACCTATAATTAATAGTTGATCTACTTATAAACACTTCATAAATCCTTCATTAAGTATGCCTTCCTATTAATGCCTTACATCATTGCTATAGAAATGTTTGTGGTCAGATCCTTAAAAAGGTAGGTGCTGGGCTAATAAAGTATACATAAAAACAGGTTAGAAACATTGTGATTAAAGGTGGTAATTCAATACAGACAGTGTGCAGGCCTTTCTGTTGTTTTCATAACTACATCATTGCATACTATCTATAAACGTATAGTTAACATCATTGCATCATTGGTGACTACATCATTGGTGACTACATCATTGGTCACTACATCATTGGTGACTACTGTAGTGTATTAAGATTATGACTTTGATAAGGTTTTAAGTGGAACTTGAGAGGATGTTTATTTAGAAGAAAGAGAGCCGTTTTTAGGGTGACGCCCCATACAAGACAGGGGATTGGACAGTAGAGGGAGCCACCCATATTTTGGGGAAGATTATTTATACTGGATGGAGACAAAGAAGACCAGAGCGGCCATTGCAATTTGGGAACCACTGCTCTCCGGGTGATCTGGACACCTGTACACTTATGCTGAAATCTTGTGATATGAATAAAACTTATGATCAAAGTTCAGTATAAGCGGACTCCTTTGTGGGTGATCTGGACACCTGTACACTTATGCTGAAATCTTGTGATATGAATAAAACTTATGATCAAAGTTCAGTATAAGCGGACTCCTTTGTTACGGCATAACTAGCAACATTTGACTCGACACTACACTACATCACTGGTGACTATATCATTGGTGACTACATCATCGGTGACTACATCATTGCATTCAGTAGCAGCATGATTAAGATGATTGTGAATGAGGAAAGAGGTCAGTCATACCCTGGTCTGTACGCCAGATGACTATGAATGAGGAGAGAGGTCAGTTACACCCTGGTCTGTTCTCCAGATGACTATGAATGAGGAGAGAGGTCAGTCATACCCTGGCCTGTACTCCAGATGACTATGAATGAGGTGAGAGGTCAGTCATACCCTGGTCTGTTCTCCAGATTACTATGAATGAGGAGAGAGGTCAGTCATACCCTGGTCTGTACTCCAGATGACTATGAATGAGGAGAGAGGTCAGTCATACCCTGGTCTGTACTCCAGATGACTATGAATGAGGAGAGAGGTCAGTCATACCCTGGTCTGTACGCCAGATGACTATGAATGAGGAGAGAGGTCAGTTACACCCTGGTCTGTTCTCCAGATGACTATGAATGAGGAGAGAGGTCAGTCATACCCTGGTCTGTACGCCAGATGACTATGAATGAGGAGAGAGGTCAGTCATACCCTGGTCTGTACTCCAGATGACTATGAATGAGGAGAGAGGTCAGTCATACCCTGGTCTGTTCTCCAGATGACTATGAATGAGGAGAGAGGTCAGTCATACCCTGGTCTGTACTCCAGATGACTATGAATGAGGAGAGAGGTCAGTCATACCCTGGTCTGTACTCCAGATGACTATGAATGAGGAGAGAGGTCAATCATACCCTGGTCTGTATCTACTCCAGAGCCACTAGGCTGTTGTTGCTCTGCAGGTTCAGAGAGTCAATGGTCTCCTGGCAGACCTGGACCTCTCTCCTCAGGCTCCTCTGGGCTTCTCTCTCCACCTTCAGCGCCTGGCTGAGCTGCTTCGTCTGACCTTTAACCTCAGCTACTTCCTGTTTCCTCTGGGACACTTCCTCCTGCAGCTGGACTACAACCTGGAGGATCACAGACAGACTCAGTGGATCAATGACAAATAGCTTGTATTGGTATTGGATTGACATTAGACTTAGTTCATATCTGTTAATGCTACTGATACTAGAGGGCAGTACAACCTGTCCCGGCGCAGGCTCGCGGCGGTTTGGCTAAACAGCCCTAAACCATTTACCATGTATTGTCAATGGGGTTTGGTTTTGTGCCGCTAGTCTGATTTTCCATAGTGAACACTGTAAACAGGAAGACTTGCATATTTTTCACCCAGCAGCAGCAATCACTCCGCTAGAAAGCTAAAGTTAGATAGTGAGTCACAGAAATGTGCGCTCAGACTGTTAATTATTTCAGTCAGATTGGACTTATTTTACTAAATCAGCATGGCTTAACATAGTTTCTTTCCTTTTTGACCGACTTTCTTACTGGATAGATAGTTTGATAGCTAACATGCTAGCGCTGCTATCTAGCTAATGCTAAGCTATCACTAGCTATCTAGGTCAGTGGTTAATGTGGTGTACGGTAGGCTACAGTACAACATTACTAAATGTAATGTAACTAGCTAGTAGTTGGTATATGGGGTGGGGTAGATTAGGCTACAATACAGCAACAGTCAATAGCCTTCCTACTGTTCTGTTTTTCGTTGGGTCTGGAAATTGTTAAATTAGCTAATATTACAGAGAGATCACACATTCATGCAGCTGTGGTCATGTCACATTGTCTTAATCCATACAATAGCTGCTGCTATGGATAAGCCTTTTACTTGAGAGCTCTGTCCTCTTTGCCAGGTCTCCCTTGACAAAATGGTGTTATTTTTGACCTGGTAAAATAAGCTAACCATTGTGTGCACTCACGTCACCCCCCTCCTCCGCACACTCCACTGGCTTCCAGTTGAAGCTCGCATCCGTTACAAGACCATGGTGCTTGCCTTTGGAGCAGCGAGGGGAACGGCACCTCTGTACCTTCGGGCTCTGATCAGTCCCTACACCCAAACGAGGGCATTGCGTTCATCCACCTCTGGCCTGCTGGCTCCCCTTCCTCTGCGGAAGCATAGTTCCCGCTCAGCCCAGTCAAAACTGTTCGCTGCTCTGGCACCCCAATGGTGGAACAAGCTCCCTCACGACGCCAGGACAGCGGAGTCACTCACCACCTTCCGGAGACATTTGAAACCCCACCTCTTTAAGGAATACCTAGGATAGGATAAAGCAATCCTTCTACCCCCCCCACACACACAGCGGAGTCGCTCACCACCTTCCGGAGACATTTGAAACCCCACCTCTTTAAGGAATACCTGGGATAGGATAAAGTAATCCTTCTACCCCCCCACACACACAGCGGAGTCGCTCACCACCTTCCGGAGACATTTGAAACCCCACCTCTTTAAGGAATACCTGGGATAGGATAAAGTAATCCTTCTCCACCCCCCCTGCTAAATGACTAAAATGTAAATGTAAATGTAGAATTATGTGGTTCAGTGGCAGATTTTCGAAAGATCATTGACATATACAGTATCATCAGCAATTCTCAATCAGATGAGATACACAGCTAACTCATTAAATTTAATTAATAAATGTGGGCACTAATTATAGTTAATATTCCAATTCTCTAGGTCCTCCATTCCCTAACCTGAAGCCCCCAGTCTGTCCCCAGCAGGAAAGACCAGGAAAAAGTGTTGGCTTAAGGTACAACTTCCAGACAGAAACAGCAGAGACTGGATCAGCACCACGACCAAGTGGACTGGGGACAGCCAGGACTCCTCCGGCCATGTAGTCCTGAGGCATGGTCCTAGAGCTCAGGTCCTGCATCCTTTATTTAATTTAACTAAGCCCTAGAGGTTTTGTAACTTCACATGATTTAGCCTACTTATCAATCCAGATCTGAATATTTAATATCCTTTTTTACTTTACTTTACTTTTCCAAAGCTAATCACTGAATGTCCTACTACAAGGATGTGGTCAGGTTGACACACTTCTGAGTCACAATAACACAGAAGTACAATGAGCAGTTGGGAAAACGAAGTCTGCTGCGTGGTTGCCCGATATACAGTACCTGTCAAAAGTTTGGACACACCTACTCACTGAAGGGTTTTTCTTTATTTTTACTATTTTCTACATTGTAGAATAAAAGTGAAGACATCAAGACTATGAAATAACACATATGGAATCATGTAGTAACCAAAAAAGTGTTAAACAAATCAAAATATATTTTATATTTGAGATTCTTCAAATAGCCACCCTTTGCCTTGATGACAGCTTTGCACACTCTTGGCATTCTCTCAACCAGCTTCACCTGGAATGCTTTTCCAACAGTCTTGAAGGAGTTCCCACATATGCTGAGCACTTGTTGGCTGCTTTTCCTTCACTCTGCGGTCCGATTCATCCCAAACCATCTCAATTGGATTGAGGTCGGGTGATTCTGGAGGCCAGGTCATCTGATGCAGCACTCCATCACTCTCCTTCTTGGTAAAATAGACCTTACACAGCCCGGAGGTGTGTTGGGTCATTGTCCTATTGAAAAACAAATGATAGTCCCACTAAGCCCAAACCAGATGGGATGGCGTATTGCTGCAGAATGCTGTGGTAGCCATGCTGGTTAAGTGTGCCTTGAATTCTAAATAAGTCAAAGACAGTGTCACCAGCAAACTGTGTGTATACACTACTGACTGGTAGTGTATACACACACACACACACACACACACACACACACACACACACACACACATACAAACATACTTAATTTAGGTTAGTGTGTATTCAAAGGTTTGTCATTTAAATAATCATAATATTGTGCCTATCTTTCAGATCTGCCAACCAGGCTCGGTGGTTGACAGGTAACCGTGTTTCCACCAAGCTGTTCCAGGCCTGGAGTGGCACGCTGGAACTTCCAGAGGCCTGTGGACCCGAAGCAATGTGATGTGGTCCAGGTAATTATCACACACACGTACAGTACATGTATACACACGCATAGTCTCCCTCACTTGGGGCTCTAATCAATCATGTTCACTTTAGCTCAGCTCTGTAGCTGGTCCTCTGTACGTGGTCCTCTGTAGCTCAGCTGGTAGAGCACGGCGCTTGTAACGCCAAGGTAGTGGGTTCGATCCCCGGGACCACCCATACACAAAAATGTATGCACGCATGACTGTAAGTCGCTTTGGATAAAAGCGTCTGCTAAATGGCATATTATTATTATATTATACTTTAGCCGACATCCGCATAGTGGTTGTTTTGGCGATGTCTGAGGTGGGACTGTGTTAGAGCTGTCAAATCCACAAGCGGCTCCTGGCATTATACCTAAAGTGGACATTGCCATTGGCTGCACGGAGTCGCATGAACAGAAATCTCATCCCTGTTTACAAGTTTGAACACTGGAATGTGAGATGTAATCTACACCTCCATTTGGCTGATATAAATCCTCATTATTTTTTTCAATGGTTTTGAATTTGAGCGTCATTAGTTCTATAAAGCCTACACTTTCTCATTCTGAACTTGTAACTCAAGTAGGACGGGTGTAGCTTTGTGACAATGATCATGAACAGCTGCTTACCAATTTGACAGCTCCAACACAGTTACACCTCTGACACCGCCAAAACATCAGCTATGCGGGTGTCGGCTATCGGCAGTTAACGCTTGATCTGATTGAATCTAGGCCTTACACTCGTTCAGTCTGTTTAGTTGTATGATTATTGTCAGTTTAAAAAATTGTGCCTCTCTCTTTTAGCTCTGCCACCCCCAGCACTTCAGCTGCTGTCACAGTGGTCCTCTGCTGTGGTATTTCATTTACCGGCTGCACCAGTTCCTACTACACTGGCCGTGAAGGGAGAAACTTTTGAGGATTCCCAGATGGATACAGGTAATTCAGAATTATATTACATATGCTCACTCACACCAACAGATGTGCACACAGACATGTTGTTGAGCTGTATACTTACTGTCTCTTTGTGCATCTCTCTTTCAGATCTGCCATGCACTCCACCACTGCCCGACAGCCTCACCAGAAGTGCATACACTAGGCCTATCAAGACTGACAAAGAAGAGATGGGTGGCTGACAAGGAAAAATAAAACACAACATGCACACACTCTCTCTCTCTCTCTCTCTGTCTCCCTGTCACACACACATTATCCCCAATGTAAATAAATCGTAATTACTTGTTTATTTTATGTATGCTCCATTTTTTTGGGGGGGTTGGAGATATCTATGCCGACACATCCATTATAAAAATCTACACCATTACTCTAAATATCTATCAAATCATAGTGTGATTGATAATATTATAAAAGAGTATAGCTCAAGTGTGCAGTTTGAGGAATTTCTGTGTGCTTTTTTCTGAGTAGAAAAACATGCCTCTCTCTCACTCACACACACACACTAGACCCAATGTAAATACATTGTTGATTTTATGTATGCTACATTTTATTTGAGGATTGTGTGCAATAAAGTGCATTCACAGTTAAAGAAACAGTTTGGTTTATTAGATATTTCTCTGATTTAAAATGAATGACCAAAAGGAAGTCGGCAGACCTGCAACCCTCTGGGAGTGTGTGGAGGTTTTGTCATCTGGAGCTGAAATGGGGCCCCAACAGCCCTCACATATGTACAGGGTTCCCAGGAGTGGCAGGCTAATATGTTTATTGTCCTGCAAAAGTATTTTTAATATACCAAGGCCATTTCCTGGCTACCCATCCACATCGCTCCGGACAAACTGACACACACACAGACAGTCTGTAAATATGTAAATACATTGTAAGATATCTAGGCCTACAACTCTCTAGAGTGCAGTAAAAAAAGGTTTATCATTAATATTATCATTAATAAATGACAATTCTATAATGAATACATATTAGAATAATAATCCATAATAGAGTGACCAAAAGTTACTGTATTGTGATTGTTTAATGTTTTAATTACCCAACAAGTAGTGCCCCAAGGTGGGAACGAACCGTGTCTCAAAAGCTGCAGAAAAGGTCAAATAAGGTCACAAACATTTCTGTTATGGCTATGTATGTCTGGCCGCGATGGGCCTAACGCTCTTTACCGCTGGGTTACCTCCTCCCCACTAGTCTACCTGCCTCCCCTCTAGTCTACCTGCCTCCCCTCTAGTCTACCTGCCTCCCCTCTAGTCTACCTGGGAAGTCTAACCCCGGAGTACTAGCTGCTACCGATCTATGTTTCGGTGTTTGTCTTGTTTGGTCTGTATTGTTTACACCTGTGTCCCATTAGTGTTGATTGTATTCCCTTTAAAAAACCCTGTCTCTCAATTGTTTGTTGTGTGTGATTGTTCTCCGTTAGGTCGGCAGTACTGTTGTATGCTAGTGTTGTTTCCTCCCTGTTTGGAGGTTTTGGTTTTTGTACTTTCATTACTGTGTTTAGTAAAGTACGTCTGCCAGTAGCTCGGTGTCCTGCACTTGACTTTGTTTTCCGCATACATGTCAAACCTGACAGAATCACACACCTCACATGGAGTCAGCAGGAGCGGCGGTGCCAGCTGGATCAATGGAGGAACGCGTCGAACAACAAGCGGCCATGATCCAGGCTCTCGGCACCGCAATGGAACGGGTGGTGAGCACTATGGAGCGATGGGAAAGAGGGGGTCTGCCAACACCTCCTCCGACGATACCACCACCATCGTCGATGCCCATCGCTTCACCTCCGGGGTCCAGTGGGATTCGGCTCTCGCTCCCGAGGGCTTATGATGGCACAGCTGCCGGGTGTCAGGGTTTCCTGCTCCATGTTGAACTCTACCTGGCAGCCATCCACCCGGTGCCCTCGAGATACGAGAGCGTGTCCGCCCTCATCTCCTGCCTGTCCGGCAAGGTGCTGGAGTGGGCCAACGCCGAGTGGGGGGGAATAGACGCCGCAACTGTCAACTATGCGGAGTTCACCCGGCGCTTCAGGGCAGTTTTCGATCATCCACCAGAGGGAAAAGCGGCGGGTAAGCGTCTATTCCACCTCAGGCAGGGGAGGAGGAGCGCACAGGAGTTCGCGCTGGACTTCCGGATGCTGGCTGCCAACGCGGGATGGAATGAGAGGGCCCTCATCGACCACTACAGATGTAGCCTGAGGGAGGACGTGCGTCGGGAATTGGCCTGCAGGGACACCAACCTCAGCATCGACCAACTGGTGGACATGTCAATTCGCCTGGATACCCTGTTGGCTACCCGCGGACGTCCGGATTCAGGGCCGTCCATTCCATCCCCCAGCACTTCCGAGCCGACCCCTATGGCGCTCGGAGGTGCTGGAGCTAGGGAGACCAAGAGAGAGACTAGTAGGGAGGCCGTCCCCTGCACCAACTGTGGCCATTCAGAACACACAGTATCTGTAGATGTTGTTCCTGCATAAATGGAGGTTTAAAGATACGTTTAAATTATTTAAAAAACTAGACTTCCCAAAACAAACTTGTAAACATCGTACTTAAACTTTTCCCATGTACTCTTCTTGACTGAATTTTAATTGTCTAATGATTTCAATCAATCAATCAAACGATCCGCTACTTTTAATTCAGTAGAGTACCTTGGCACACTAGAAATCATGACAAAATCATGTTGAATACTTGAGAGGAGACCAACCTGTGTGGCTGATGTATTGACCAGGTTTACAGCTGCTGTGTCTCTGGGCTGCTCTACAACCATCCTTAGTTGGGTCTAGACAGTAGAACCCCTCCAGTGTCCCACAGACAGTGTCTGATGAAGGTCTACATGGCTGCTTTACCTTCAAACCCAAACCTAGGAAAAACACATGGAGTTTATTATAAGGCTAAGATGTGCTGTTTTTATTCACACATCACATTGAAAACACGTGTTTTATGTCTGGCTTTACTGACCTGAGTCACAGATGGTACACGGTTCACATCTCATGAGACCGTTTGGCTCGCCAAGGAACGTGGAGTCAATACAGGGTACACAGGATGTACTGGTGAACTCAGTGCAGTGCTTGTGTACATGGTTTCCTGACGGGGAAATGATCAAAACATAAGCACTTAGTCAATCAAGATGATCATCAGATAAAAGACCAAGAAAACCCAGGGCGTGGTTAAGTAGAGGCCCTGATTGGTTTCACTTGTCTGCAGCTTGGCTCTGATTACAACTGGAGACAGGTGTGGCTGTTCTGCTGCAGTCTATAAGTTTTCCCCTGAGCTGTCCATGGTCCTGCCTCTGGGAAATACTTCACATTGCTGTCCGTTGACCTGGCAGCCAGAAAACAAAGAAACCTCGCAGGCACATACCGTCCATCCACCACACAACCCCTGAAACAGCTACAAATATATATATATATATATATATATATATATATATATATATATATATATATATATATATATATAATTTCTACATACAGTACCAGTCAAAAGTTTGGACACACCTACTCATTCAAGGGTTTTTCTTTATTTTTATTATTTTCTACATTGTAGAATAATAGTGAAGACATCAAAACTATGAAATAACACATGTGGAATCATGTAGTAACCAATCAAACAAATCAATATATATTTTATATTTGAGTTTCTTCAAATAGCCACCCTTTGCCTTTATGACAGCTTTGCACAATATTGGCATTCACTCAACCAGCTTCATAAGGTAGACACCTGAAATGCATTTCAATTAACAGGTGTGCCTTCGTAAAAGTTAATTTGTGGAATTGATTTCCTTCTTAATGCGTTTGAGCCAATCAGTTGTGTTGTGACAAGGTAGTTGGGGGGTATACAGAAGATAGCCCTATTTGGTAAAAGACCAAGTCCGTATTATGGCAAGAACAGCTCAATTAAGCAAAGAGAAATGACAGTCCACCATTACTTTAAGACATGAAGGTCAGTCAATACGGAACATTTCAAGAACTTAGAAAGTTTCTTCAAGTGCAGTCGCAAAAACCATCAAGCGCTATGATGAAACTGGCTCTCATGAGGACTGCCACAGGAATGGAAGACCCAGAGTTACCTCTGCTGCAGAGGATAAGTTCATTAGAGTTACCAGCCTCAGAAATTGCACCCCAAATAAATGCTTCACAGAGTTCAAGTAACAGACACATCTCAACATCAACTGTTCAGAGGGGACTGTGTGAATCAGGCATTTATGGTCGAATTGCTGCAAAGAAACCACTAATAAAGGACACCAATAATAAGAAGAGACCTGCTTGGGCCAAGAAACATGAGCAATGGACATTAGACCGCTGGAAATTTGTCCTTTGGTCTGGAGTCCAAATTGGAGATTTTTGGTTCCAACCGCTGTGTCTTTGTGAGACACGGTGTGGGTGAACGGATAATCTCTGCATGTGTAGTTCCCAACGTAAAGTATGGATGTCACGGATTCAGCCGAGGCTGCTCCTCCTCCTTGCTCGGGCAGGCTTCGGCGTTCGTCGTCCCCGGAGTACTAGCTGCTACCGATCTATGTTTCGGTGTTTGTCTTGTTTGGTCTGTATTGTTTACACCTGTGTCCCATTAGTGTTGATTGTATTCCCTTTAAAAAACCCTGTCTCTCATTTGTTTGTTGTGTGTGATTGTTCTCCGTTAGGTCGGCAGTACTGTTGTATGCTAGTGTTGTTTCCTCCCTGTTTGGAGGTTTTGGTTTTTGTACTTTCATTACTGTGTTTAGTAAAGTACGTCTGCCAGTAGCTCGGTGTCCTGCGCTTGACTTCGTTTTCCGCATACATGTCAAACTTGACAGAATCACACACCTCACATGGAGTCAGCAGGAGCGGCAGTGCCAGCTGGATCATTGGAGGAACGCGTCGAACAACAAGCGGCCATGATCCAGGCTCTCGGCACCGCAATGGAACGGGTGGTGAGCACTATGGAGCGATGGGAAAGAGGTGGTCTGCCAACACCTCCTCCGACGATACCACCACCATCGGCGATGCCCATCGCTTCACCTCCGGGGTCCAGTGGGATTCGGCTCTCGCTCCCGAGGGCTTATGATGGCACAGCTGCCGGGTGTCAGGGTTTCCTGGTCCACGTTGAACTCTACCTGGCAACCATCCACCCGGTGCCCTCGGGATTCGAGAGCGTGTCCGCCCTCATCTCCTGCCTGTCCGGCAAGGTGCTGGAGTGGGCCAACGCCGAGTGGGGGGGAATAGACGCCGCAACTGTCAACATGAGGAGATAATTTGTTTGTATTTGATTGATTCTCCTGCGTTTCCCGTGGTGTTGGGACTTCCCTGGTTAATCTCATGACCCCAACATTTCATGGCAACGGAGGGCTCTCAAGGGATGGTCTGATCAGTGTTTCGGGCGGTGTGTAGGTGTTTCCGTAGGGGCAACGACGGTGGAAAGTCCGAACCAAGTTCCCCCCATGCACATTCCACCTGAGTGTGCCGATTTGGCACTCGCCTTCTGTAAAAAGAAGGCGACTCAATTACCACCTCATCGACAGGGGGATTGTGCGATAGACCTCCAAGTAGGCGCTGCGCTTCCTCGTAGTCATGTGTATCCTCTGTCTCAGGAGGAGACGGATGCTATGGAGACATATGTCACCGAATCTCTGGGACAGGGATACATACGGCCGTCCACTTCCCCTGCATCATCGAGTTTCTTTTTTGTGAAGAAGAAGGATGGGGGTTTACACCCGTGTATTGATTACCATGGTCTCAATCAGATCACAATCAAATACAGCTATCCTCTCCCTCTGATTGCTAGTATGACGGAGTCATTACACAGGGCACGATTCTTCACAAAATTGGATCTCAGGAGCGCGTACAAGCTGGTGCGCATTAGGGAGGGAGATGGGTGGAAGACAGCATTCAGTACAACCTCGGGTCACTATGAGTACCTAGTCATGCCATACGGTTTAATGAATGCTCCTTCAGTCTTCCAATCGTTTGTGGACGAGATTTTCCGGAACTTGCATGGACAGGGTGTAGTGGTGTATATTGATGACATTCTAATATACTCCGCTACACGCGCCGAGTGTCCCTGGTGTGTCGGGTGCTTGGTAGACTGTTGGAGCATGACCTGTTTGTGAAGGCGGAGAAATGTCTGTTCTTCCAGGAGTCCATCTCCTTCCTGGGGCATCGGTTGTCCGCGTCAGGGGTGGAGATGGAGATTGACCGCGTTTCAGCCGTGCGTAATTGGCAGACTCCCACCACGGTGATGGAAGTGCAGCGGTTCTTGGGTTTTGCCAATTACTACCAGAGGTTTATCTGGGGCTTTGGACAGGTAGCAGCTCCCATTACCTCCCTGCTAAAGGGGGGTCCGGTGTGTCTGCAGTGGTCGACTGAGGTGGACAGGGCTTTTAGACATCTGAAGGACCTGTTAAACTCGGCTCCGGTGCTGGCACATCCGGATCCCTCTTTGGCGTTCCAAGTTGAAGTGGATGCGTCCGAGGCTGGGATCGGTGCTGTACTGTCTCAGCGCTCGGGTACGCCACCAAAACTCCGCCCCTGTGCTTTCTTTTCTAAGAAGCTCAGTCCGGCGGAGCGCAATTATGACGTGGGGGACAGGGAGCTATTGGCTGTGGTTCAAGCCCTGAAGGTGTGGAGACATTGGCTTGAGGGGGCTAACCACCCTTTTCTCATTTTGACTGACCATTGTAACCTGGAGTACATCCGGGCAGCGAGGAGGCTGAACCCTCGCCAGGCAAGGTGGGCTATGTTTTTTACCCGATTTGTGTTTAAGCTCACCTATAGACCAGGGTCACAGAACACTAAGGCAGACACCCTGTCCAGACTATATGACACAGGGGAGAGGTCCATTGAGCCCACTCCCATACTTCTGGAGTCTTGACTGGTGGCACCGGTGTTGTGGGAGGTTGATGCGGACATCGAGCGGGCGTTACGTACCGATCCTACTCCCCCACAGTGTCCAGAGGGTCGGAAGTACGTGCCGCTCGAGGTTCGTGATCGATTGATATATTGGGCTCACATGTCACCCTCCTCTGGTCATCCTGCTATTGGTCAGACAGTGCACTGCCTTAGTGGGAAGTACTGGTGGCCCACTTTAGCTAAGGACGTGAGGGTTTATGTTTCCTCCTGCTCGGTGTGCACCCAGTGTTAGGCGCCTAGACACCTGCCCAGAGGGAAGTTACAACCCCTACCCGTTCCAAAACGGCCGTGGTCTCACCTATCGGTGGATTTTGTCACAGACCTTCCCCCCTCCCAGGGGAACACGACGATCTTGGTCGTTGTGGATCGGTTTTCAAAGGCCTGCCATCTCATTCCTATGCCAGGTCTCCCTACAGCCCTACAAACTGCTGACGCCCTGTTTACACACGTCTTCCGGCACTACGGGGTACCTGAGGATATAGTGTCTGATCGGGGTCCCCAGTTCACCTCTAGAGTCTGGAGGGCGTTTATGGAACGTCTGGGGGTCTCGATTAGCCTTACCTCGGGTTTTCACCCCGAGAGTAATGGGCAGGTGGAGAGAGTGAACCAGGATGTGGGTAGGTTTCTGAGGTCCTTTTGCCAGGACCGGCAGGGGGAGTGGTCGGGATATATCCCCTGGGCAGAGATAGCCCAAAATTCACTCTGCCACTCCTCCACTAACCTTACGCCTTTTCAGTGTGTGCTGGGTTATCAGCCGGTCCTGGCACCTTGGCATCAGAGCCAGATCGAAGCCCCTGTGGTGGACGAGTGGTTTCGGCGCTCGGAAGAAACATGGAACGCTGCGCATGTCCATCTGCAACGGGCTATCAGGCGGCAGAAGGCGAGCGCCGATCGCCACCGTAGTGAGGCTCCGGTGTATGCACCGGGAGATCGGGTGTGGCTCTCGACCCGAAACCTGCCCCTTCGCCTGCCCTGCCGGAAGCTGGGTCGGCGGTTTGTGGGGCCATTTAAAGTCCTGAGGAGATTGAACGAGGTATGATACAGGTTACAACTGCCAAATGATTATCGCATTAACCCCTCGTTCCATGTGTCTCTCCTCAGGCTGGTGGTAGCTGGTCCACTCCAGGAGAGTGAGGTATGAGAGGCTCCTCCGCCCCCATTGGACATCGAGGGGGCTCTGGCATACTCAGTCCGTTCCATCTTGGATTCGAGGCGTTGGATGGGGGACCTGCAGTATCTCGTGGAGTGGGATGGGTACGGTCCGGAGGAACGGTGCTGGGTCCCTAGGAGGGACATCCTAGATCCCTCCATGTTGAGGGATTACCACCGGAGTCATCCGACACGCCCTGCTCCGCGTCCTCCTGACCGTCCCGAGGCCGGGGTCGGCGCACGGCTGGAGGGGGGTACTGTCACGGATTCAGCCGAGGCTGGTCCTCCTCCTTGCTCGGGCAGGCTTCGGCGTTCGTCATCCCTGGAGTACTAGCTGCTACCGATCTATGTTTCGGTGTTTGTCTTGTTTGGTATGTGTTGTTTGTTCCCTTTAAAAAACCCTGTCTCTCATTTGTTTGTTGTGTGTGATTGTTCTCCGTTAGGTCGGCAGTACTGTTGTATGCTAGTGTTGTTTCCTCCCTGTTTGGAGGTTTTGGTTTTTGTAATTTCATTACTGTCTTTAGTAAAGAACGTCTGCCAGTAGCTCGGTGTCCTGTGCTTGACTTCGTTTTCCGCATACACGTCAAACCTGACAATGGAGGAGGAGGTGTGGAGGTGTGGAGGTGCTTTGCTGGTGACACAGTCTGTGATTTATTTAGAATTCAAGGCACACTTAACCAGCATGGCTCCCACAGCATTCTGCAGCAATACGCCATCCCATCTGGTTTGGGCTTAGTGGGACTATCATTTGATTTTCAACAGGACAATTACCCAACACACCTCCAGGCTGTGTAAGGGCTATTTTACCAAGAAGGAGAGTGATGGAGTGCTGCATCAGATTAGCTGGCCTCCACAATCCCCCGACCTCAACCCAATTGAGATGGTTTGGGATGAGTCGGACAGCAGAGTGAAGGAAAAGCAGCCAACAAGTGCTCCGCATATGTGGGAACTCCTTCTAGTCTGTTGGAAAAGCATTCCAGGTGAAGCTGGTTGAGAGAATGCCAAGAGTGTGCAATCTGCATCAAGGCAAATGGTGGCTACTTTGAAGAATCTGAAATATAAAATATATTTTGATTTGTTTAACACTTTTTTGTTTACTTCATGATTCCATATGTGTTCTTTCATAGTTTTGATGTCTTCACTATTATTCTACAATGTAGAAAATAGTACAAATTAAGAAAAACCCTGGAATGAGTAGGTGTATCCAAACTTTTGACTGGTACTGTATATATATATATATATATATATATATATATATATATATATATATATATATATATATATATATCTACCGTTCAAAAGTTTGGGGTCACATAGAAATGTCCTTGTTTTCCATGAAAACATATGTGAAATGTGTTTGAATTGGAAATATAGCAAAATGAACAGGAAATGTAGTCATTGACAAGTTTAGAAATAATGATTTTTAATTGAAATAATAATTGTGTCCTTCAAACTTTGCATTCATCAAATAATCCTCAATTTGCAGCAATTACAGCTTTGCAGACCTTTGGCATTCCAGTTGTCAATTTGTTGAGGTAATCTGAAGAGATTTCACTCCATGCTTCCTGAAGCACCTCCCACAAGTTGGATTGGCTTGATGGACACTTCTTACGTACCATACGGTCAAGCTGCTCCCACAACAGCTCAATAGGGTTGAGATCCGGTGACTGTGCTGGCCACTCCATTATAGACAGAATACCAGCTGACTGCTTCTTCCCTAAATAGTTATTGCATAGTTTGGAGCTGCGCTTTGGGTTATTGTCCACAGGGTATGGCATGGCGTTGCAAAATGGAGTGATAGCCTTCCTTCTTCAAGATCCCTTTTACCCTGTACAAATCTCCCACTTTACCACTACCAAAGCACCCCCTGACCATCGCATTGCCTCCACCATACTTGACAGATGGATAAAGTAATCCTTCTACACCCCCTTACCCCACCCCACCCCCCCAAAAAAGAAAAAAAAAGAAAAAACATTTTAAAGTGGTTATCCCACTGGCTACTGGCTATAAGGTGAATGGACCAATTTGTAAGTCGCTCTGGATAAGAGCGTCTGCTAAATGACGTAAATGTAAATGTAAATGTAATCAAGCACTCCTCCAGCATCTTTTCATTTGGTCTGCGTCTCACAAATGTTATTCTTTGTGATCCGAACACCTCAAATTTCGATTTGTCTGTCCATAACACTTCTTTCCAATCTTCCTCTCTCCAGTGTGTGTTATTTTGCCCATCTTAATATTTTATTTTTATTGGCCAGTCTGAGATATGGCTTTTTCTTTGCAACTCTGCCTAGAAGGTCAGCATTCCAGAGTCGCCTCTTCACTATTGACGTTGAGACTGGTGGTTTGTGGGTCCTATTTAACGAAGCTGCCAATTGAGGACCTGTGAGGCATCTGTTTCTCAAACTAGACACTCTAATGTATTTGTCCTCTTGTTCAGTTGTGCACCGGGGCCTCCCACTCCTCTTTCTATTCTGGTTAGAGCCAATTTGCGCTGTTCTGTGAAGGGAGTAGTACACAGCATTGTACGAGATCTTCAGTTTCTTGGCAATTTCTCGCATGGAATAGCCTTCATTTCTCAGAACAAGAATAGACTGACGAGTTTCAGAAGAAAGTTCTTTGTTTCTGGCCATTTTGAGCCTGTAATCGAACCCACAAACACACAATTGCTGATGCTCCAGATACTCAACTAGTCTCAAGAAGGCCAGTTTTATTGCTTCTTTAATCAGCACCACAGTTTTCAGCTGTGCTAACATAATTGCAAAAGGGTTTTCTAATGATCATTTAGCCTTTTAAAATGATAAACTTGGATTAGCAAACACAATGTGCCATTGGAACACAGGACTGATGGTTGCTGAAAATGGGCCTCTTTACGCCTATGTAGATATTCCATTAAAAATCAGCCGCTTCCAGCTACAATAGCCATTTACAACATTAACAATGTCTACACTCTATTTCTGATCAATTTTATGTTATTTTAATGGACAAAAAATTAGCTTTTCTTTCGAAAACAAGGACATTTCTAAGTGAACCCAAACTTTTGAACGGTAGGGTGTTATATATATATATATATATATATATATATATATATATATATATATATATATATATATATATATATATACAGTTGAAGTCGGAAGTTTACATACACCTTAGCCAAATACATTTAAACTCAGTATTTCACAATTCCTGACATTTAATCATAGTAAAAATTCCCTATCTTAGGTCAGTGTGGATCACCACTTTATTTTAAGAATGTGAAATGTCAGAATAATAGTAGAGAGAAGGATTTATTTCAGCTTTTATTTCATTCATCACATTCCCAGTGGGTCAGAAGTTTACATACACTCAATTAGTATTTGGTAGCATTGCCTTTAAATTGTTTAACTTGGGTCAAACATTTCAGGTAGCCTTCCACTAGCTTCCCACAATAAGTTGGGTGAATTTTGGCCCACTCCTCCTGACAGAGCTGGTGTAACTGAGTCAGGTTTATAGGCCTCCTTGATCGCACACGCTTTTTCAGTTCTGCCCACACATTTTCTATAGGATGAGGTCAGGGCTTTGTGATGGCCACTCCAATACCATGACTTGTTGTCCTTAAGCCATTTCGCCACAACTTTGGAAGTATGCTTGGGGTCATTGTCCATTTGGAAGACCCATTTGCGACCAAGCTTTAACTTCCTGACTGATGTCTTGAGATGTTCCTTCAATATATCCACATCATTTTCCTTCCTCATGATGCCATCTATTTTGTGAAGTACACCAGTCCCTCCTGCAGCAAAGCACCCCCACAGCATGATGCTGCCACCCCCGTGCTTCACGGTTGGGATCGTGTTCTTCGGCTTGCAAGGCACCCCCTTTTTCCTCCAAACATAACAAGGTCATTATGGCCAAACAGTTGTATTTTTGTTTCATCAGACCAGAGGACATTTCTCCAAAAAGTATGATCTTTGTCCCCATGTGCAGTTGCAAACCGTAGTCTGGCTTTTTCATGACGGTTTTGGAGCAGTGGCTTCTTCCTTGCTGAGCGGCCTTTCAGGTTATGTCGATATAGGACTTGTTTTACTGTGGATATAGATACTTTTGTACCTGTTTCCTCCAGCATCTTCACAAGGTCCTTTGCTGTTGTTCTGGGATTGATTTGCCCTTTCCGCACCAAAGTACGTTAATCTCTAGGAGACAGAACGTGTCTCCTTCCTGAGCGGTATGACGGCTGCGTGGTTCCATGGTGTTTATACTTGCGTACTATTGTTTGTACAGATGAAAGTGGTTCCTTCAGGCGTTTGGAAATTGCTCCCAAGGATGAACCAGACTTGTGGAGGTCTACAAATTTTTTTCTGAGGTCTTGGCTGATTTATTTTGATTTTCCCATGATGTCAAGCAAAGAGGCACTGCGTTTGAAGGTAGGCCTTGAAATACATCCACAGGTACACCTCCAATTGACTCAAATGATATCAATTACCCTATCAGAAGCTTCTAAAGCCATGACATAATTTTCTGGAATTTTCCAAGCTGTTTAAAGGCACAGTCAATTTAGTGTATGTAAACTTTTGACCCACTGGAATTGTGATACAGTGAATTATAAGTGAAATAATATGTCTGTAAAGAATTGTTGGAAAAATTAATTGTGTCATGCACAAAGTAGATTTGCCAAAACTATAGTTTGTTAACAAGAAATGTGTGGAGTGGTTGAAAAACAAGTTTTAATGACACCAGCCTAAGTGTATGTAAACTTCCGACTTCAATTGTACATATATATTCATAACCTTGTGACATAGCTGTCCCTGAGTGAGAGAGGTGCACACTGTGACAGACAGTCCAACACTGAGTCACAGACAGTGTAAGAGAGCGCATTTACGCCGAGTTCTGCTTGGAGGATCCAGAGACAATGAAAGGGAATCACAACTTACAGTGGGGAGAACAAGTATTTGATACACTGCCGATTTTGCAGGTTTTCCTACTTACAAAGCATGTAGAGGTCTGTAATTTTTATCATAGGTACACTTCAACTGTGAGAGACGGAATCTAAAACAAAAATCCAGAAAATCACATTGTATGATTTTTAAGTAATTAATTTGCTTTTTTTGGACTTCTCTATGGGGCCGTCTTTGGGAATTGTATTTTTGGACTTCTCTATGGGGCCGTCTATGGGAATTGTCTTTTTGGACTTTGCTATGGGGCCGTCTATGGGAATTGTCTTTTTGGACTTCGCTATGGGGCCGTCTATGGGAATTGTCTTTTTGGCCCTCTCTATGGGGCAGTCTATGGGAATTGTCTTTTTGGGCTCTACTTCAGCTAAACTGTAATACCCAAAGTGTCCTCTTGCACAGTGGAAAGCGTGCTTCTAGACCGGAACCCTGGGACCTTTGGGTGAAAAGATATCGGGAAATTCAGGAAAACAACTGGGAAGATCAAAAACGGTTCAGAGAAATCTGCAATCTGATTGGCTGAAATGCAGTGCCAAGCTGGTTCCAAGCCATTCACAATTTCCTATGGTAGTGCCAGTTGTAAGCTATACCAATTTCGGTTTAGTGATATTGATGGTTTCTCGGAGTTGATGGCTTCTACGGTTGGGGCTAGATGGAGTATGGTTGCAGCTCCAGTTGTCACGTCAGGGACAACTGTAGCATTTTAGCTAAACCTCTTCCCTAAACTTTTTCCTAACCTTCACCTAATGCTCCTAACCTGCTACGTTAATTCATCTAACCTGTTGCGTTAGTTCTCCTAACCTGCTACGTAAAGTCACTTTTGTCTGTAGCTATACTCCATTTAGCCACAACCGTAGAAGCCATTAGTTGTGAGAAACCATCAATATCACTACACCAGGCTCTGACCAAAACAAAAAGGTAGTGTATATATAACCAGCAGAAAATGAATGGCGGTGCACGGCAGTATGTTAACCCAATGTTGATGTTTATGCCTTTCCTCAAGCCTTACCTTAAAGCGGCAATCAGCAGCTGAAACAATAACATAGCGTTTTCCACACCCCTGTTTCGGGAAAAAGCTGAGGGATGGGCCTGGAGAAATGTAACCACTCTCAAATTCATAGACAGAGCTATGGATGTGGGACTGATCATCCATGATATCAAAATTATAGTTTTAACCATGTTTTGAGGCGATATATTGTTTGTTTTACATTTACTGTACTTTTTCAAACATTGGAGTGAACAAGCTTATATTTTGGGTTCTGATGGGGTGCGACAGTTGAACTAAGCTCATGACGCATTTATAAGGTATATTCTTCAAGGATCAGTGGGTATATATCATATATTTATAAGTCAAAAAATGGATATCCCAAATAAGTGTGCACACGCGCACTACTTCCTTCCAATCTAAAAGCATTGGGGGAGACATGGAGTAGAGCAGTATTATTCAAAGGGGTCGCGACACATATCTTCACAAAATATCTTTATATTTGGGGAACAAAAAATGAAGAGCACAGATTATTGTACGGACAATATACTTTTTTCAGGAGGGTAATTTTAAAATACAATTTTATTGAGTAAATGTATTTATTGTTTTTTAAAATTAGAAATTAGGTTATTTGTTGATGTAAAAAGACAAATGTACAGATTTGAATTGTTTCATTAAATGGCATCCATATTTTGATTTGGGCAGGGGTGGGGTCGCCAGAAATTCTGGCAAAACAATGGGGTTCCCGCTGAAAACAATACCACTAGACTAGGAGTTTCCAGTGGGCTTGATCCAAAGGTTTCAACAGAGAGGAAAAGGTGAAGCAGTCACATACCACAAACTTTGGAATCAACACTGAACTATATTTTGTTTCCATTTTCAGGAAAGAGCTCTCAGCTAAGGTAGGTAGCCTAGGGCTTAAAAGTGTTTGGCCAGTAACCGAAAGATTGCTGGTTCGAGTCCTTGAGCTGACTAGGTGAAAAATCTGTCCCATGTGCCATTGAGCAAGGTACTTAACCCTAATTGCTCCTGTAAGTGGCTCTGGATAAGAGCGTCTGCTAAATGACTAAACTGTAAACAATTATGAGAGCAGCAACCCACGGGGCAAACACTTGTTGTTTCAATGCAATTTGTCAAAGTATTGTAACTTGGAAAATACATTGGATTTTAAAAAGGTCATCAACCAGTACTGTTTTAATCTAATTTCAACCAGCGTTGTAAATAACGCATTGACATCACCTGACTAACAGGTTGTTACATCAATCTAATTTCAACAAATCATCAGAACTATGTATACTGTCACGATCGTCGACTGAAGACACGGACCAAGGCGCAGCGTGATAAGCGTATATTTTATTTCGTACACAACACAAACAAAACAACAAACCAAACGATACGTGACGTCCTAGGTTAATACAAAACAAACCTTACGGAACAAGATCCCACAAAGACTAGTGCAAAACAGGCTGCCTAAGTATGGTCCCCAATCAGAGACAACGAGCTACAGCTGCCTCTGATTGGGAACCACCCTGGCCAACATAGATCTAAACGATCTAGAACGAAAACATAGAAAATCTAAACATAGAAAAATCCACACCCTGGCTCAACCTTTAAGAGTCCCCAGAGCAAGGGCGTGACATATAAGTTGAAATTGTGAGGAAAATTCCACGTAGAAACGTAAATAAAATGCTTCATCCTGTTTTCAAAATATACTGAACAAAAATATAAATGCAGCATGCAACAATTTCAAATATTTTACTGAGTTACAGTGCATAAGGAAATCAGTCAATTTAAATAAATTCATTAGGCCCTAATCTATGGATTTCACATGACTGGGCAGGGATGCAGCCATGGGTGGGCCTGGGAGGGCATAGGCCCACCCACTGGGGAGCCAGGCCCAGCCAATCATAATGAGTTTTTCCCCACAAAAGGGCTTTATTACAGACAGAAATACTCATCCCACAGGTGAAGAAGCCGGATGTGGAGGTCCTGGTCTGGCGTGGTTACCTGTGGTCTGCGGTAGTGAGGCCGGTTGGACGTAATGCCAAATTCTCTAAAACGACGTTGGAGGCAGCTTATGGTAGAAAAATGAACATTCAATTCTCTGGCAACAGCTCTGGTGAACATTCCTGTAGTCCGCATTCCAATTGCACACTCCCTCAAAACTTGAGACACCTGTGGCATTGTGTTGTGTGTGTGGTGTCCAAGTCAACGTTGCTAATTATGCTGTGATGATAAGAAGTCCGCTTACACTGTTCTTTGATTATAAAGATTTATTGTATCAAAGTTCACAGTATTAATTTACAGATATCTGCAGTTATATCTGGAGAGAAATGGCCAATCTGTTGATCCAATATGTTGTCTCTCTCTTCTTTGTTTAAGACAGTCCTTCTCAAATAGTGGGGCGCGCCCCCCTGGTGGGGCTCGGAGCAATGCCAGGGGGGGCGCGTGTGACCCCGTGGAACATGTATTTTTTTTGCCGCAGGGAGTAGGTTTTTTTTGCACCGAACAAGAGCACACAGCACAGAGCAGGAGATATGAAGTGCTGATAACAAACCCTTAAGAGACACCATGGAAAAATATTTAACAGGGATGAAAAGAAAGGCGGAGAGAGACGGAGATAATGAGACAAACGTAAGTCTCCCGAAAGCTAAGACGAGGAAATATGACGAAGCGTATGTAGCGCTTGGCTTCACTGTGACTACGGTGGGAGACGAGGAAAGACCGGTATGTTTACTGTGTCTAAAATTTTTGGCAGCGGACAGCATGAAGCCAAATAAATTAAGGCGTCACTTAAAGACATTACACCCCAATCACGCTGATAAGCCGCGTGAGTTTTTTCAGCGAAAACGTGCCGAATATTGCCAACAATCGTCCCGCTTTGTGAATGCTACTTCAGTAAACCAGCGAGCACTGTTAGCATCATATAAGGTGGCGTACCAAATTGCTCAGTGCAAAAAAAAAACACTCCATAGCAGAGGAGCTGATACTGCCTGCAGCATTAGACATGGTCTCTGTCATGCTGGATGACGCAAGTGCTGCAAAAATAAAAACTATCCCTCTGTCCAATGACACTGTCGCCAGACGTATAAATGACATTGCTAACAATCTTAAAGAACAGCTGGTAGATAAACTCAAAGAAACTTATGTATGTTTTGACATGACAAACTCCCTGTGTGAGGATCTACTTTTTTGTAAATATGTCAGGGACAGAGCCACAGCTGAAGAGCTATTCAAAATGCTGAACTGCTTCCTGACTGAGAATGGGCTAAAGTGGGAGAACTGCATTGGTGTTTGCAGTGATGGTGCACAGACCATGGCAGGGATGAGAAAAGGACTTCGGGCACTCATCAAGAAGGCCTCACCTAATGCT
Organism: Coregonus clupeaformis; assembly: GCF_020615455.1. Lineage (NCBI taxonomy): Eukaryota > Metazoa > Chordata > Actinopteri > Salmoniformes > Salmonidae > Coregonus > Coregonus clupeaformis. Next base: position 52,020,289 of record NC_059215.1, read on the forward strand.
GAGTGGACACACTGTGTTATACACAGAGAAGCACTAGCATCAAGGCACCTTTCCTCTGAATTAAGTGAGGTTATGACTGACATTGTAGGTGTAGTCAATTTTATAAAGACCAGACCACTAAAAACAAGAGTCTTCTCTGCTATCTGTGAGGAGATGGGAGCTGAACATCAAGCTGTGCTGTTTCACAGTGAAGCAAGGTGGCTGTCACGAGGAAAAGTCTTGTCCTGAGTTTTTGAGCTCAGAGAGCAGATAAGAATGTTTTCGGAGCAGGAGCACAAGTATGACCTCGCAGAAAAATTTAGTGATGAGAACTTCCTGGCAAAGCTGGCCTACCTGAGTGATATATTTGGAAAGCTAAATGAACTAAATCTACAGCTTCAAGGGAAAGATAAACACCTCCCTCAGGTCACAGACAAGATCAGCTCTTTCACTCGAAAGCTTGCAATGTGGGGCAGGCGACTTGATGAAGGAAATATTGATTCATTCGAGAACCTGCATGAATTTGTTGACACTACTGACTATGATGCCACCTCAGTGATTCCATATATTAAGGAGCATATTTCATCACTGATGGGATTCTTTAAAAAGTACTTCCCTGAAAACAGTTCCCAATATGACTGGGTCAGAGATCCTTTTAATGCACCAGCTCCAACTGGTTTCAGCTCTGCAGAGGAGGACCAGTTCATTGATATGACGTCTGACTCCACATTGAGACTGAGGTTCACATCACAGACACTGAGTGAATTCTGGCTGAGTGTAGAGAGGCAGTATCCACTCTTAGGGCAGAGGGCCATGGGGCATTCTTCTTCCTTTTGCAACATCTTATCTTTGTGAGACTGGCTTCTCTGCTGTTGCTGCACTGAAGACCAAGTACAGGTCCCAGCTAAACATTGAGCAGGAGCTGAGAGTTGCAGTATCATGCTTCAAACCCCGCTTCGAAAAGCTGTGCACTGCAAAACGTGCTCATTGTAGCCATTAATCCTGACTTCCTCATTTTGATTTAAAAAAAATCAGCACAAATTGTTTTATTCATTTTTGTTTTATAGGTCAAAGTGTTTCATCTTTGTGCTCCTGAGTTAATGTTGCTGATCAATTTGAATGTATTATTATTTATTGATTATATTTTATTTTATTTTTCAGTATCAAATGGTCAAAAAATGTTTACAGTTTAAATAAGGTTTGAATTTTTTTTTAAATTTCAGGCAAATTGATGCACTTTAAGTATTTTCTGTTACAGACTAAAAAACAATGTTAATAAAGATATTCTTTGTTGTAAGTTGATCTATATTTCTTTCTTTTTTAGTTTTCTTTAATGTTAATAAGGATACAATGTTATGCAGAGGTGTACTTATAACAATTTGATAGACAAATTATGCTATTTACAGTCGTGGCGGAGAGTTGGGGGGCGCGAAATGTTTACTTCTTCTTAGGGGGGGCGTAACAGAAAATAATTGAGAAGCACTGGTTTAAGACATGGTATTTATATCCTATGTGACATAATATGGCGTGATTTTAATACACCAATCCCTGGCTTTTCACATATCTTCCCATATCCTCTTTTCCAGGAATGTAGTAATGCTTTCCAGATGTTTCCGAAAGCAGAGCCAAGTTTCCTCTAACACACTTTTTGCAAACCTCAGCAAAATCATAGACCCTCAGACACTACATATTTCCCCCCTTCGAGACTAATTAAGTCTCGAAAACAAAAAGAATAGAATTATGACAAATAACAATTTTTGTTCTTGAGTAACTTTAGCAATAAACCAACATTTATGGAGAGTAAACACATGTTTATATAGACACATTTTTGTATGTAGTGTAAATACATTGTTATGGAGTGTAAATAAATTGTTATGGAGTGTAAATAAATTGTTATGGAGTGTAAGAGCGAAAAACCTGTCTGGCAGCTTTCATTCCAAATATCCATCAGTCAATCAAGACAGGAAAATTGTCTCACGGCCCCTCTGCCCTAGGCGACCACCTAAGTACTCCAGATCAATTTATACATCTTTATCAATGCATTTTAAGCTATGATGCAATTGAATACACATGAAAACCCCAGCAAACAAAATACAATCAAAAATGTCCACATTCAGGCTGGTCGACCCATCGGACCCTCCTGTGGATTCTCTCTGTCCCTGCCTAGACCCAATATCCCTAAGCAACGAAATAAACAAAAACATCTGAGGTCCCCACATGTACCCAACAACAGAAAACATAACTCTTCAAAAATTAATACAGAAATAATATAACACTGGAATGTAGTCCACTACACTGCAGCTCCTCCACAGTGTCGACTTTCAATGCGACGTCGATAATGGAATCTGAACATTTCCACACCTTCCTTGTTCCACTTTCTCCAGTCCATTCATGTTGTCCATGTTTGAGTATTTGAGTCCCCTCTACACATTTCCATATGCTTCTGGATGAAAAGAAAAGACCAAACAGTATCTTTTGCAAAACAACACATTCAAATTAAAACTTCAATATCAACTAAAAATATAAGAATTCCAAAAATGATATGAATTCCATTTCCCCCCTTGGATTCATAAGAAAATACTAAATATCACAATAATATAACTATCCCACAATCAGATATTCAAAATTTCCTATAATTATTTCAACCCTAGTTTTCAATTTTTTTCAAAAACCATTTCACTGATTTAACCACAAATTCCTTTCCCACTAATTTTTTCTAAAACCATTTCACTGATTTATTCACAAAACTCTCTCCCATTTTCTGAGGATATTAAATCGGGAAATTCCCACCTGCTTATGACTTCTTTGCACAAGAACTTTGCAACCGACTGAGCATCTTTTAGCTTAGGTGGACATCTTATGCACCTCTTGGTGTAGGAATGTAACCAAAAATAACAGTCACACATTATTTTGGACAGATTGTGCACCTGCCTATGACATAGTCAACCTATTCAAGCAAATATGATTCCAAAAACCATACTCCTTTGTGATCTTTCTCCTAATCTCCCCTTTTGCAACATGAGCTAACCCATGTGCTTCCTAAATCATCAGACCTAATAGGTCCAGAGGCGTTACTAACAACCCCTCATGGTTTCTCCCAAAACAACATTTGATTCCTACTCTAAGGATTTTTCTATTGTCTTCAAAACACTTGCTTTTGAAAGTCCTTCAATTCCTGGTTCAATCCCTTGGATTGCTTCATCTTTCAATGGATACTGATTCTTCCAAGGAGGTCTTCCTCCTCGTCGAAGTTCAACTTTCACCTCAATTGGGCTGATTTCATATGTCCAATATCAGTACTACTTTGATATCACAAACATTCTTGAACTTTTTGCAACATCTTCTCTTTCATAGGGTCTGAATCCATCTTCACACTGCAAATAGATTCATGTGTCATCCGTACAGCTTGTGGCTCTCCTTGTCCTTGAGCCGAAATCATGATTTTGAGAAATCGATGATCTTCACTCCTCCAAATCGCCAAATTCTCTTTCATCGGTATGAAAACAGCTTTCTCTGCTTCTGTCATCATTTCTCCTATTTGCTTCTGCTCATAGCCTTCCGAAACCAACAAGGTTACATGTGGCACACTCTTCTCAATCTCAAATTCTTTATCCAGATAATCGTCTGTGTTTATCTTCATAGCTGCTCCTTGTGGTCCTAAAATTATGCAACATGAGCTGAGTTGAACTTTCTTTGGTTGATGACTCAACCATTCCTCTGAGTCCGATTGAGCAGCATTCTTGAAATACTTGAGCGTACAATGAAATGGATATTCCGGAAGCCTCGCATCTGGCATGTTTGTCACAACGAATTTCTCCCATATCTTAGCCTGCTTCAAAAAATCTTCACTGAGATTTCCAATCCAGAATACTGAAGAAGAATCCATCTCTGTCGTCATCGACAATTGGTAAACATTTTCCTTTGGCACCTCTACCAGACAGTCGTCTGGTGTACATTTTATTGTACAGTTCAATTTACACAATGCATCTCTTCCCAACAATGCAATAGGTGTATGTTCTGATACTAGTATGGGTATTGTAATTTTCTGATTTTCATAGCAGAGCTCAATTGGTTCCGTAAGAGGAATCAGCTGTTTCACTCCCTCAAATCCGATTGTCCTAATTAGTTGATTGGACATAGGGAAATGTGTAGCATCTTCAGGCCGAACACAGATAAAAGCCGTTCCGCTATCCATCATCACTTTCCATAGTCCATTGTTTATTTTCACTTCAATTGTTGGATCTTTTTCCGGTCCTGATGCTACCAGCTGACACCCCCCTTTCGGATCTTCTGGGCACCTCTAGAATCCTTGCTCCTTGCCCCTATAAGGGTTCACCTGTCCTCCAGATGATCTTGACTTGCTCCTGTATTTTCCTCTGAAATTCCTCTGGTGTTTCCTCCTGGCCCATTACACTCACGGGCAAAGTGACCAACCTGTCCACAATTATAACACACTTCTGAAGATTGCTGGAAGTATGGCTTAAATCTTCCTCCTCTTCCTCTTTCTAAGTCTTCTCGTCCTCTTCCTCTCCAATTCTGTCTCTGTCCAGAAACTGTCTATGGATATGAAACAACTTGTACCACTAGTTGTGGCTGGTACAATTGCATTTGACCTTGTTCAGTTGAAGCTGTAGCAGTGATTGTTGATTTGGTTCACACTGATTCTTCATAACCAAAGCTTTTCTTCTCCTTCTTATTCTCCACCAGTTGAATTTGATTGAGTTTTCTGAGAGTTTCTTGGTCCTGTTCTTTCTGGTTGTGTTCCTTTTTCCGGTGCAGATCCACTTGATGGGCTATATGATCTGTATAGACACCTTTTGTCATGCTTCCAAGTCCAACCACCTCTGCCAGTTTGCTTCTTATTGGTGAGGGCAGTCCCATCTGTAGTTTAGCTCTCAAGATTGACTGCTCAATTTGACTCACATCTGGATCATTTCCGGTAATATTTCTCCACACTTGATGAACTCTTGACACGTAGGCTCTCAGATTTTCTTGTTGTCCTAGTGGATCAATCAGAATGTTGTCAGGATGCACATTTGTTGGAAACGTATCTCTCAGTGCTCTCCACAGCCGATTTCTACTTGCAGCCAACAATTCAGGGTCGTTCACTGCAGTCCCCACATATCTATGAAGTCCAGCTCTCTGAAAAATCCCAAGGAGATTAGCCAAAAGTCTCTTAATGTCTCCTATGGCAGACTGTGTTCCCACCATAATTTCTTCCAACTTTGAAATCCAAGGATATGCTCCATCTTGAAGAGTAGGCAGCTTCTCAAGTATATCTGACATATCGGTATTCTGCAAAGGCTTATATTCTAGGTTTTGTCCTCGAATGATCACTGGCATCATCTTCTTACTTGTGCTCCCTTGTCTTGGCCTCAATGTATACTTCTTCTCTAATTCTTGGGATCCTTTTTTCAGCAGTTTTTTCTTCTGTATCTTCAGCTTCTTGAGTTGTTCTTCCAATTGTCTTACTTCTTCTAAATTATTGGCCTTATCCAGGCATGATATGCATCGATCTATATCTTGTTATATTTCTTCTGTGCTAGTCATTGTAGGATAAAATCCTCTTGAATATGAAGCACCTTTAATCTCCAAATCTTCATCGTTGTCTCCATCTTCATTTTCATCAGAACTCGAATCCCTTGTATTCTTCTTCTTCCAACTTCCATCACCCCTTCTTTCCGCTCTGGCCAACCTCTGTCTGATGACAGGGTCATATCCACCCATGATCTCTTCTGAATCACTCTGATCATCATCATCATCATCATCATCATCAAGTTCCATCCTCCTGAACCTCACTCTACCCTTAGTTTCCAGACATCTCGTTTTCATCCTACTTTTGGAGTTTGGATTCATCTTTATGGTCGTTTCTGCTTGTCCTCTCTCTATTATTCGTTCATCTTCATCTCTGATGCAATAATCACCCCCCTGAATGATCACTGGAAGCTGAGGATAGACGTCCTTAAACTTGACTTCTTTCTCATAAGGTGGGGGTGTTTTTGCTGAATCCATATGTGAGAAAGGTGTATTGACTTCTGCCATTAGTTTTTCTGTTACCTTCACTTCTTTTGCCATTTTCTATGTACCTCTGTCTCTTTTATCTTTTGTATCTTTTATCAGTTTTTGTCCTTCATTTTCAAACAGCTTAAGAACACCCAGCTCTCTTTGTCTCTTTTCTTTACGTTGTTGTCCTTTTTTCCCCTTCTTTTGATCTGCCTTATACGTGGATACAAGCACTTGCATTATCTTGATGACGTCTGGGTTAAGAGTCCCTTCCACTGGCCATGGTTGTTAAAAAAAAAATTAAAACTCACATTGTTCAATGTCAGGCCAACGTTTATTCAATTTTTCAGATAACCTTGCAATACCATTAACTAGAGGATTACTATTCTGTACTACATCAAGAGGAGTAATTGCTTTTGTAGTTTTGATGTCCTTTTTCCCCATTGTAACGACTCTGTTATATGTTTCCCTCTTCTTTTTTTATTTCTTTTTTTTAATCCATTTTTTAAATTTAATTAAAAATAATTAATTAATCAATTAATCAATTAATTAATCAATATATCAATTTATTTTATGAATTTTATTTTACCAAATTATTGATTAGTGGCAATCTTACCACATCCGATCAGGAAAGGTAAAGGAAAGTAGTAAACTCCAGAGCAATCCAAAAAGGAAGGACCTGTAATCCAGCAACACTACAGCACTCACAAACCAATTGCTTAATAATCACCCAATTACCTTAATTTTACAGAATAATGTCAATGCTGGATTTCCAACACAACTATCATCAAAACAAGTCATTCACAAAAACTCTAATGTGGAATTAACAATTACATCAATTCATCAGTCTGTTGCCAAGTTCCTGCGAAATGGTCACAACATGAAATATTCTATGTATACACAATGTATGTATTATATCCTGTAAGGGAAAGTAGGTTTTGTGGATAAGAACAGTACTGGCCTTGATTTTGACTGGATCAGTCGCACACTCTGTCGCGTGATGTCATGACGTCAGCACTTCCTCTCTTTTTCTGTCTCCTCCTACTCGTCTCTCATATGACAGAAGAACAAAGGAACAGACAAGAATTTAGTTTTTTATGCATACTTATGTTCACATTCACGCTGAGAAATATACAAACAGCTTAACTCAGGAATATTATAAATAGCTCAATAACATTTTATTTTATTTATTTATTTTATTATTATTATTTTTAATCCGTCAATATATCTCTCATTCATCAACTCAACCGATATCAACCAAACAGTTTCACAGTCAAGCAACAGTTAATTCAACAAGCAGAACATTCCACTTGTGTGCAAGTCTCCCCCTCCCTCTTTGTCTGCTCTAAGACTGCGTCTCCCAGCAGTTCAGTGGAGGCAGGGGAGTGGCACATCTGTTCTACGTAACTCTAAACTCATAAAATCCCACGCGTGCGCAGTTCAGTCACCAATGCGATTTCAGAGTGAACAGAACTCTCCTAAAAAGCTCTCTCCCAGCTAAACAACAGAGTAGACAGACCAGCTATCGCTCCGTTCTCTCCCCCTTTGACAAACAATAACACTTAACAGAGCTCACAAACGAACACGAAAACATAGAACATAGAACACAAATCCTACTTCCAAGTTTGTTATCTGCACTTATCCTAATCTACAGATTCATAGTTATGTTGTTATCAATTACAAAACATCTCTATACACTTCTTAAAAAGTCCTCCCTGTAGGGTCATGCTATTCTAATAGTTAATGAACGTTCTCTTTTTATAGAGACTCATAAGGTTTTAACCTTAACTAACATATTTCCTTACAAAAGACTAAAACCCCTGTTGTCATAGCCTTAGTCGACACACAGCTGGAACACATCAGAGACCTCTTTTTTTTTTTCTCTCTCACACAGACATAGGTTCTCCTCTCATACACACACAGAGACATAGGCTCTGTTCCTCTCATACACACACATACACAGTTCAAACAAGAATGCATCCGTTCATACAATAAAATAAGCATGCTACCGTCGCTCCTATTTTCCTTTATATTCCTTCCTAAATTTCTGCTACCTCAGGTTGTAGACAAATACTTCGTCAAATAGATTCTGAGAGGTAACATACAATTGAATATATATTCTACAATCTGCAGTTCCCAGAACTGATTTGAGAGTTAATCTAATAACTATCAAGATTCATGGCCCATCATAATGATCGCCTCGTTTTGAGGGCTTCCTTAAATCAGCGACGTCCTAAAAGTATACTTTTCCTTATTTCCTGGCCTTATTCCTTCATGCTTTTCCTGGACACTCTCTCACATTTTTTTCCAAGCCAAAATATGTGTGCCCAGTGTCAATAATTCCTATATACATTCCCCCCTGTTTGCGTTGTTTCCAACGCAAACAAATGTAAAAATTTAGAACGGAATTCTCATCACACAGCAAATAACAGCAAAGCGCACACACAAGTCCTTTGACGGTACGTCTGAACGCACACACATGCGCAAGCACACGAACCGACCAGCGCCCAAAAACTGTGAGAAATCTCAACTTATCTGCCGGCATCTTGAGCGGGAGTCACTTCGTAGCCCATTAATGGAATGCAGAGAAAAGAGGCAGCACGTCCCAAAAACCTCGTCGCCATTAAATGTGGTGTCCAAGTCAACGTTGCTAATTATGCTGTGATGATAAGAAGTCCGCTTACACTGTTCTTTGATTATAAAGATTTATTGTATCAAAGTTCACAGTATTAATTTACAGATATCTGCAGTTATATCTGGAGAGAAACGGCCAATCTGTTGATCCAATATGTTGTCTCTTTCTTCTTTGTTTAAGACATGGTATTTATATCCTATGTGACATAATATGGCGTGATTTTAATACACCAATCACATATCTTCCCATATCCTCTTTTCCAGGAATGTAGTAATGGCGCCCCCCCTTGGTTTGTGCTGTGGTGGAGACCTCTGTGGGCTATACTCGGCCTTGTCTCAGGATTGTAAGTTGGTGGTTGAGGATATCCCTCTAGTGGTGCGGGGGCTGTGCTTTGGCAGAGTGGGTGGGGTTATATCCTTCCTGTTTGGCCCTGTCCGGGGGTTTCTTCGGATGGGGCCACAGTGTCTCCGGACCGCTCCTGTCTCAGCCTCCAGTATTTATGCTGCAGTAGTTTATGTGTCGGGGGGCTGGGGTTAGTTGGTTATACCTGGAGTACTTCTCCTGTCTTATCCAGTGTCCTGTGTGAATTTAAGTATGCTCTCTCTAATTCTCTCGTTCTCTCTTTCTCTCTGAGAACCTGAGCCCTAGGACCATACGTCAGGACTACCGGGCATGATGACACCTTGCTGTCCCCAGTCCGCCTGGCCTTGCTGCTATTCCAGTTTCAACTGTTCTGCCTGCGGTTACGAAACCCCTACCTGTCCCAGACCTGCTGTTTTCAACTCTTAATGATCGGCTATGAAAAGCCAACTGAGAGACCTGAGCCCTAGGACCATACGTCGGGACTACCGGCCGTGGTGACTCCTTGCTGTCCCCAGTCCGCCTGGCCTTGCTGCTATTCCAGTTTCAACTGTTCTGCCTGCGGTTATGGAACCCCTACCTGTCCCAGACCTGCTGTTTTCAACTCTTAATGATCGGCTATGAAAAGCCAACTGAGATTTATTCCTGATTATTATTTGACCATGCTTGTCACTTATGAACATTTTTGAACATCTTGGCATGGTTCTGTTATAATCTCCACCCGGCACAGCCAGAAGAGGACTGGCCACCCCTCATAGCCTGGTTCCTCTCTAGGTTTCTTCCTAGGTTTTCGCCTTTCTAGGGAGTTTTTCCTAGCCACCGTGCTTCTACACCTGCATTACTAGCTGTTTGGGGTTTTAGGCTGGGTTTCTGTACAGCACTTCGAGATATTAGCTGATGTAAGAAGGGCTATATAAAATAAAATTGATTGATTGATTGATTTCCAGATGTTTCCGAAAGCAGAGCCAAGTTTCCTCTAACACACTTTTTGCAAACCTCAGCAAAATCATAGACCCTCAGACACTACATGTGACAAAACTTGTATTGTCCCCAGCACAAGGTGCACCTGTGTAATGTTTCATCAGCTTCTTGATATGCCACACCTGTCAGGTGGATGGATTATCTTGGCAAAGGAGAAATGTTACAAACAATCCAATGGCTGCGCCACTCGAGAGGCTACAGTCACTTCTTTTGAAAGACTAATCTGACACTGTCAATGACAAGGAATCCTCTCAACGGTCAGAGAGAGAAGGTCCATCTGCCCTTTAGTTGAGGACAATCAGAAGTGTCCATCATGTTCCAGAGCATCAGCAGATCATCCAAAAGTCATCCCTAAATCTGCCCCTTCCCTCAGGTGTAAGTTAATTAATGTTGCCAGCTTATTGAAATGTATGAATCTGTAATAAAGTCCACATTTTACCTTTGGTTGCCTTTAAAAGTGTAATTGTCAGCCCCTTTAAGCCGTTGGATTGTTTGTAACCTTTCAGCCAGTGTTGTGCTTCTACAACCATGCTCAACTGGAAATGTTTTTCTCTGAAACCTGCAGGTTAATGACTCTAGAAAGGGAAATTACCAGTTTAGTCTGCTTGGACCCAGGGGCAGCCAGAGAAGGTCATCAGAACAAGCCTAACTTCACCAGTACCACCATGTCTGATGACACAGGGGGGAAGGTACCATGGTACATGACCCTACTACATGAGAAAGTACATAATTTTATACAGATTAGTGTGGCCCAGTCTGAAAACCTTGTGTACACTTTAATGTCCCCTAGTAGATCTAGAAGGATCTGATGGTTGCTAGCACTATGGTTGGCTCAGTGGGCTGTGCACCATATTAGAGGTTGGTAGTGACTGTAGTTGTAGTATTGTAATCCCTCTTTTTACAGGAGCAGAACATACTGATGTTAGGTGAGGAAATCACTCGCCTGTCAGAGTTTGAAGAGGAGTGTTTGAAGAAAGACAAAGAGATCTCTGTGCTTCAAGAGAAGCTGACAGAACTGATCATTTCTCATAATGAGGATGTGGCCAGAGGTCAGGGAGGAAGGAGGGACTCCTCTGCACTGTATATTTCAGAGTTCTGTGATAGTATTTCAGCTCATGTACTGAACAACAAGTTGTGACTTTTGTCCATTTGATAAGGTTTGATGGGTATACAGCCATATACTGATTACCACAGCAGTGCTCTAACTTTAACAGTACCATCTATCCCTCTGCCTTTGAACCCTCAAGGTTGACTAAAATGTTAACTAAAGGAAAATAAACAAAAACAAAACAACATTATATAAACCGGTTCTCAAGATTTGTAAATAACGGTTCTGTTCCAGAACACTAGAGATCGCTTTTGTTAGAAACAGATAGAATTCTTTTTCTCACTAATATTAATAAGGAAACAGCTCCAGCTAATATCATGAGAACTGTCATGGATGCCACAGCACACATTCCGCTTCTAGCTGTGGAATGGGATAGTTGTGGTCCACACTCTGAATCCGACCAAGGAGATCCTGGTTTCATTTCCTGAAGTCCCAAGGATTCACATCTATAAACAGATAAATACTGGCCATTAATGATTCCTTTATAACTTGGTCATACATCTTTCAGTTTTAGATGTGTGTTAGGTAACTTTGTATTTAGGGGGGAAACTATTTGTGTAAGCCACACTTACCCAGTGTGTGACTGGCAGGCTGTTAATGATCCATCTGAATAAGTATCACCAGTGCAGTCAGAACACACAGTATCTGTAGATGTTGTTCCTGTACAAATGGAGGTTTAAACATAAATAAAAAACTATACTTCCCAAAACAAACTTGTAAACATTGTACTTAAACTTTTCCCATGTACTTATCTTGACTTAATTTTAATTGTCCAATGATTTCAATCAATCAAACGATCAGCTACTTTTAAATTCAGTAGAGTACCTTGGCACACTAGAAATCATGGAAAAATCATGTTGAATACTTGAGAGGAGACCAACCTGTGTGGCTGATGTATTGACCAGGTTTACAGCTGCTGTGTCTCTGGGCTGCTCTACAACCATCCTTAGTTGGGTCTAGACAGTAGAACCCCTCCAGTGTCCCACAGACAGTGTCTGATGAAGGTCTACATGGCTGCTTTACCTTCAAACCCAAACCTAGGAAAAACACATGGAGTTTATTATAAGGCTAAGATGTGCTGTTTTTATTCACACATCACATTGAAAACACGTGTTTTATGTCTGGCTTTACTGACCTGAGTCACAGATGGTACACGGTTCACATCTCATGAGACCGTTTGGCTCGCCAAGGAACGTGGAGTCAATACAGGGTACACAGGATGTACTGGTGAACTCAGTGCAGTGCTTGTGTACATGGTTTCCTGACGGGGAAATGATCAAAACATAAGCACTTAGTCAATCAAGATGATCATCAGATATTTCAGAAAAACTTTGATGGACTAGTTGAGATTTCAGAGACACTCAGAGCTGAGTCCTGACTCTCTGTGTAACATATAAATAGTCCATTAATGTGTCCACAAGTGCGTCCCTCAACAAATTGGGACATTAGTGCATCCTTCAAACACATCAAAGCAATGCTACCATAGTTGCTCCTCTAATCTAGGCCACAGACAAATACAATGAGTGTTGTTCAGAACTATTTCTGTAATTCCTTGGGTGTTTTGCATAAATTGATTGGATTTCACTCTTCATTTTAACACAATCCAGAAATGATATTACCTCACACCCTTATATAAAGGTATATCTTACCAGGAGAACACATAGGACAGCACTCATCACCTATTCTGTACTCTGCTCGACCGCATGCATCATGGAGTTTGAAGCACTTCAGAAGTAATACTGTAAATATCTCCAGAAAGGGAGAGAGAAAAAAAAGAAGTGAGTTAATATTTTTATAATTGTTCATCATGATTGTTTTCAAATATTTTTTATGGATTTCTTCCCTACTACCAGATTGAAAATATTGAAAAATGATTAGGCTTACCAATGTATTTAACTGCCCCATTATTGAGTGATCCTTATAACCCTATTGATGATCATCACTGGAGTGGATGAACATTGTTCCAAGGGATTTAGATTAATCAAAATTAACTCCATCACTATACAAAATAGATGTACAGTGCCTTTGGAAAGTATTCAGACCCCTTCCCTTCTTCCACATTTTGTTACGTTACAGCCTTTTTTGCACATGTATAAAAATTAAAAACACAAATACCTTATTTACATACAGTCCCATTCAAAAGTTTGTACACACCTACTCATTCATGTCACGCCCTGACTCAGGGGACTCTTATATGTTGAGTCAGGGTGTGGATTTTCTATGTTGTTTTTTCTATGTTTGTGATCTAGGTGTTTTAGATCTATGTTGGCCGGTGTGGTTCCCAATCAGAGGAAGCTTGGGATCTTGTTCCGTGTTTAGAGGCTTGTTTTGTGTGTAGCCTTAGGACTTCACGTTTCGTTGGTTTGTTGTTTTGTCGTGTGTTTATCAGTTAAATAAACATGTACGCATTTCACGCTGCACCTTGGTCTGACCCGTCCTTAAATGTCCGTGACAGAAGATCCCAACAAACACGGACCAAACAGCGTGCCCAGGAGGACCGAACACCCTGGACACAGGTGGGGAAGATTTGGTCATGGGAGGAGATATTTGCGGGAAAATGACCCTGGGCGAAGAAGGAAGCCCAGGCAGGAGAGGAGCAACGGCAACACGGAAGCCGGCCGAGGAGGAAGCCCGAGAAGCAGCCCCAAGAAAATGTTGGGTGGGGGCTAAAGGGGTGGTCGGGGAACGAGAGAGAAGAGCCCCGACCACTGCACCCGGTGGGTTTCCAGATTGGGTCCCTACGACCATGGGAAGAGGAGTGGGAACAGTATTATACTGAGGAGTCGAAGGATGACGACGACGACGAGTTTCTGTTCCCTAACTCGTGGGGGCTCCCGGAGGAGTCCTCACGGGAAGAGGAGTGCCGGGTAAGAGAGGAGGCCACCATATTACGGGGGCTGTTAGATAGAATAGAGCGGGAGAGATCCATTCAGGAGGAGGCACTGCAGGAGGCGCGTAGGGAGAAGGAGGAAGTAGAGGCACGGCGAGAGGAGCTGGTTAGGCAGCATCAGGAGCGGGGGTTAATAATGGAACCCAGGTATGCGGAGAAACGCACTGTACCACTCCAGACTTCCAGTCCGCCTTCACAGTCCGGTCCGGCCCGTTCCTGTTCCTCGCACTTAGCCAGTGGTGTGTGTTCCCAGTCCTGTCAGGCCCGTTCCTGCTCCTCGCACAAGACCTGTGGTGCGTGTTCCCAGTCCGGCCCGGCCCGTTCCTGCTCCTCGCACCAAGCCAGTGGTGCGCGTCGCCAGCCCGGCCCGGCCCGTTCCTGATCCTCGCACCAAACCAGTGGTGTGCGTCGCCAGCCCGGCCCGGCCTGTTCCTGCTCCTCGCACCAGACCTGTGGTGCGTGTTCCCAGTCCGGCCCGGCCTGTTCCTGCTCCCCGCACCAAGACAGTGGTGCGTGTTCTCAGTCCGGCCCGGCCCGTTCCTGCTCCTCGCACCAAGCCAGTGGTGCGCGTCGCCAGCCCGTCCCGGCCTGTTCCTGCTCCTCGCACCAAGCCAGTGGTGCGCGTCGCCAGCCCGGCCCGGCCTGTTCCTGTCCCTCGCACCAAGCCAGTGGTGCGCGTAGCCAGCCCGGCCCGGTCTGTTCCTGCTCCTCGCACCAAGCCAGTAGTGCGTGTTCCCAGTCCAACCCGGCCTGTTCCTGCTCCTCGCACCAAGCCAGTGGTGTGCGTCGCCAGCCCGGCCCGGCCTGTTCCTGCTCCTCGCACCTAGCCAGTGGTGTGCGTCGCCAGCCCGGCCCGGCCTGTTCCTGCTCCTCGCACCAAGCCAGTGGTGCGCGTCGCCAGCCAGGCCCGGCCTGTTCCTGATACTCGCACCAAGCCAGTGGTGCGCGTCGCCAGCCCGGCCCGGCCTGTTCCTGCTACTCGCACCAAGCCAGTGGTGCGCGTCACCAGCCCGGCCCGGCCTGTTCCTGCTCCTCGCAACAAGCCAGTGGTGCGCGTCGCCAACCCGGCCCGGCCTGTTCCTGCTCCTCACACCAAGCCAGTGGTGCGTGTTCCCAGTCCGACCCGGCCTGTTCCTGCTCCTCGCACCAAGCCAGTGGTGTGCGTAGCCAGCCCGGCCCGGCCTGTTCCTGCTCCTCGCACCAAGCCAGTGGTGCGTTTACCCAGTCCGGCCCGGCCTGTTCCTGCTCCTCGCACCAAGCCAGTGGTGCGCGTCGCCAGCCAGGCCGGCCTGTTCCTGCTCCTCGCACCAAGCCAGTGGTGCGCGTCGCTAGCCCGGCCCGGCCTGTTCCTGCTCCTCGCACCAAGCCAGTGGTGCGCGTCGCCAGCCCGGCCCGGCCTGTTCCTGCTCCTCGCACCAAGCCAGTGGTGCGCGTCGCCAGCCCGGCCCGGCCTGTTCCTGCTCCTCGCACCAAGCCAGTGGTGCGCGTCGCCAGCCCGGCCCGGCCTGTTCCTGCTCCTCGCACCAAGCCAGTGGTGCGCGTCGCCAGCCCGGCCCGGCCTGTTCCTGCTCCTCGCACCAAGCCAGTGGTGCGCGTCGCCAGCCCGGCCCGGCCTGTTCCTGCTCCTCGCACCAAGCCAGTGGTACGCGTCGCCAACCCGGCCCGGCCTGTTCCTGCTCCTCCCACCAAGCCAGTGGTGCGCGTCGCGAGCCCGACCCGGCCTGTTCCTGCTCCTCGCACCAAGCCAGTGAAGCGCGTCGCCATCCCGGCCCGGCCTGTTCCTGCTCCTCGCACCAAGCCAGTGGTGCGCGTCGCCAGCCCGGCCCGGCCTGTTCCTGCTCCTCGCACCAAGCCAGTGGTGCGCGTAGCCAGCCCGGCCCGGTCTGTTCCTGCTCTTCGCACCAAGCCAGTGGTGCGCGTCGCGAGCCCGGCCCGGCCTGTTCCTGTTCCTCCCACCAAGCCAGTGGTGCGCGTCGCCAGCCCGGCCCGGCCTGTTCCTGCTCCTCGCACCAAGCCAGTGCTGCGCGTCGCCATCCCGGCCCGGCCTGTTCCTGCTCCTCGCACCAAGTCAGTGGTGCGCGTCGACAGCCCGGTCCGGCCTGTTCCTGCTCCTCGCACCAAGCCAGTGGTGCGCGTCGCCAGCCCGGCCCGGTCTGTTCCTGCTCTTCGCACCAAGCCAGTGGTGCGCGTCGCGAGCCCGGCCCGGCCTGTTCCTTCTCCTCGCACCAAGCCAGTGGTGCGCGTCGCCAGCCCGGCCTGTTCCTGCTCCTCGCCCCAAGCCAGTGGTGCGTGTTCCCAGTCCGACCCGGCCTGTTCCTGCTCCTCGCACCAAGCCAGTGGTGCGCGTCGCCAGCCCGGCCCGGCCTGAACCTGCTCCTCGCACCAAGCCAGTGGTGCGCGTCGCCAGCCCGGCCCGGCCTGTTCCTGCTCCTCGCACCAAGCCAGTGGTGCGTGTTCCTAGTCCGGTCCGGCCCGTTCCTGCTCCTCGCACCAGACCTGTGGTGCGAGTGTCCAGTCCGGCACGGCCCGTGCCCGTTCCACCGGTGCCTGATCCAGCTCCGGTCAGCGGCTCCAGTCCGGAGCCAGAGCAGTCCGCTCCACCGTCGTCTGGTCCAACTCCGGTCAACGGCTCCAGTCCAGATCCAGACGTCAGCCCCTCTCCAGGTTCGGGTGCTCCCACACCAGGGCCCAGACAGGGCTTGGTACATCGTGGGAGGAAGGAGAGGGGAAGGAGCGCGCCGAGGTCCAGACCAGACCAGGGGCGCAACAGGGAGGCGGAGAGTAAGAGGTCGTCACGCCCGGAGCCGGATCCGCCTCCGAGGTGGAATGCCCACCCGGCCCCTACCCTGTTATGTTTATGTTGTGCGGTCGGAGTCCGCACCTTTGGGGGGGGGAACTGTCACGCCCTGACTCAGGGGACTCTTATATGTTGAGTCGGGGGGTGGATTTTCTATTTTGTTTTTTCTATGTTTGTGATCTAGGTGTTTTAGATCTATGTTGGCCGGTGTGGTTCCCCTTTCAGAGGCAGCTGTCGCTCGTTGTCTCTGATTGGGGATCATACATACCCGATGGTCACTCTGACAGAGCTCCAGCATTCCGCTGTGGAGATGGGAGAACCTCCCAGAAGGACAACCATCTCTACAGCACTCCATATTTCAGGCCTTTATGGTAGAGTGGCCAGACAGAAGCCACTCCTCAGTAAAAGGCACGACAGCCCGCTTGGAGTTTGCCAAAAGGCCCATAATGACTCTCAGACCATAAGAAACAAGATTCTCTGGTCCGATGAAACCAAGATTGAACTCTTTGGCATGAATGCCAAGCGACACGTCTGGAGGAAACCTGGCACCATCCCTACGGTGAAGCATGGTGGTGGCATTATCATACTGTGGGGATGCTTTGCAGCAGCAGGGACTGGGAGACTAGTCAGGATCGAGGGACTGTTGAACGGAGCAAAGTACAGAGAGATCCTTGATGAAAACCTGCTCGAGAGCGCTCAGTACCTCAGACTGGGGTGAAGGTTTACCTTCCAACAGGACAACGACCCTAAGCACACTGCCAAGACAATGCAGGAATGGCTTTGGGACAAGTCTCTGATTGTCCTTGAGTGGCCCAGCCAGAGCCCGGACTTGAACCTGATCGAACATCTCTGGAGAGACCTGAAAATAGCTGTGCAGAGCTTGAGAGGATCTGCAGTGAAGAATGGGAGAAACCCCCCAAATACAGGTGTGCCAAGCTTGTAGCGTCATACACAAGAAGACTCGAGGCTGTAATCGCCGCCAAAGGTGCTTCAATACAGTACTGAGAAAAGGGTCTGAAAACGTATGTAAATGTTATATTTCAGTTTTAAATTTTTTATAAATTTGTACACATTTCTAAAAACCTGTTTTTGCTTTGTCATTATGGGGTATTGTGTGTAGATTGATGAGGGAAATAGGTAACAAAATGTGAAAAAAGTCAAGGGGTCTGAATACTTACCGAATGCACTGTAAATTAGGTTACTTATATTGTGTCTTCCAACACCCCTGGGATAATGTACATTTGCTGAAGCATTGTGACAACTCAGCGACACAATGGTAGGGATTAACTGAGCTGGGCTTGGGTCATTGATAAGTAATTGTCTCAACGCAGCCTTATCATGCTGTAAAAGGATACAGGAACCCAAATGATTTGGGTGGATCCCATCCTCCTTATAAAACAAGCTTCATTTGCAGAAGGTAACAAAATAATACATGTTACCCACAGAGCTGCAATAGTCTCGTTGCCAGTTATGGAGGGCTAAAAGTCTGTTGAAATGTTCAATGCCACGATTTAGGGAGGGCACAGGGCCAGATATTATAGAGCATGTGTTGGTGTCAAGAAGAGACCCAATCAGTTCTTTAAAATCCATCTTCAGCTGTTCTGAGCTGCCCTTCATAATGTCATTGAATCCCACATGAACTATGATTTCCGGATGCTGGTTTATAATGTTTGTGTGCAGCTTATTGATGTCCTGTACGTTGATGTCCTGTACGTTTTTTGCTCCAGGGACTGAGACATTTCTCACCATTGAACTGCCCAATACAACGAGAGGTCAGATTTTCTCCATGTAAACCTCATTAGAAATAAAGTTCACTCCTTAACTCAGTGGAGACTGAAGGGATCTCCAGAGTTAGCCATCCCTGTGATCGGGTCTGATGACCGTCAGTAGAGGATGCCTGGTTGTTCTTTAAAAGTAATTTCCTCTCAATCTTAAATAGACATGCCCCATTCAAAAAATACAGAACTAAGAACAGATATAGCCCCTGGTTCTCCTCAGACTTGACTGCCCTTGACCAGCACAAAAACATCCTGTGGCGTACTGCATTAGCATCAAATAGCCCCCGTGATATGCAACTTTTCAGGGAAGTTAGGAACCAATATACACAAGCAGTTAGGAAAGCAAAGGCTAACTTTTTCAAACAGAAATTTGCATCCTGTAGCACTAACTCCAAAAAGTTTTGGGACACTGTAAAGTCCATGGAAAATAAGAGCACTTCCTCCCAGCTGCCCACTGCACTGAGGCTAGGAAACACTATCACCACCGATAAATCTACAATAATCGAGAATTTCAACAAGCATTTTGCTACGGCTGGCCATGCTTTCCACCTGGCTACCACTACCCCGGCCACCAGCTCTGCACCCTCCGCTGCAACTTGCCCATGCCCCCCGCTTCTCCTTCACACAAATCCAGACAGCTGATGTTCTAAAAGAGCTGCAAAATCTGGACCCCTACAAATCATCTGGACTAGACAATCTGGACCCTTTCTTTCTAAAACTAGCCGACGAAATTGTCGCAACCCCTATTACTAGCCTGTTCAACCTCTCTTTCGTAACGTCTGAGATCCCCAGAGATTGGAAAGCTGCCGCGGTCATCCCCCTCTTCAAAGGGGGTGACACTCTAGATCCAAACTGTTACAGACCCATATCCATCCTGCCCTGCCTTTCAAAAGTTTTTGAAAGCCAAGTCAACAAACAGATCACCAACCATTTCGAATCCCACCGTACCTTCTCCGCTATGCAATCCGGTTTCCGAGCTGGTCATGGGTGCTCTTCAGCCACGCTCAAGGTCCTAAATGATATTATAACCGCGATCGATAATAGACAGTACTGTGCAGCCGTTTTCATTGACCTGGCCAAGGCTTTCGACTCTGTCAACCACCGCATTCTTATTGGCAGACTAAATAGCCTTGGTTTCTCTAATGACTGCCTCGCCTGGTTCACCAACTACTTCTCAGATAGAGTTCAATGTGTCAAATCGGAGGGCCTGTTGTCTGGACCTATGGCAGTCTCTATGGGGGTGCCACAGGGTTCAATTCTTGGGCCAACTCTTTTCTCTGTGTATATCAATGACGTCGCTCTTGCTGCTGGTGACTCTCAGATCCACCTCTACGCAGACGACACCATTTTGTATACATCTGGCCCTTCATTGGACACTGTGTTAACAAACCTCCAAACGAGCTTCAATTCCATACAACACTCCTTCAGTAGCCTCCAACTGCTCTTAAACACTAGTAAAACAAAATGCATGCTCTTCAACCGAACGCTGCTTGCACCCGCCCACCCGACTAGAATCACTACTCTAGACGGGTCTGACCTAGAGTACGTGGACAACTACAAATATCTAGGTGTCTGGTTAGACTGTAAACTCTCCTTCCAGACTCACATTAAGAATCTCCAATCCAAAGTTAAATCTAGAATCGGTTTCCTATTTCGCAACAAAGCCTCCTTCACTCATGCTGCCAAACATGCCCTTGTAAAACTGACTATCCTACCGATCCTTGACTTCGGCGATGTCATTTACAAAATAGCCTCCAACACTCTACTCAGCAAATTGGATGTTGTCTATCACAGTGCCATCCGTTTTGTCTCCAAAGCCCCATATAATACCCACCACTGTGACCTGTACGCTCTTGTTGGCTGGTCCTCACTACATATTCGTCGCCAAACCCACTGGCTCCAGGCCATCTATAAATCACTGCTAGGCAAATCCCCGCCTTATCTTAGCTCATTGGTCACCATAGCAACACCCACCCGTAGTCTGCGCTCCAGCGGGTATATCTCACTGGTCATCCCCAAAGCCAACACCTCCTTTGGCCGCAATTCCTTCCAGTTCTCTGCTGCCAATGACTGGAACAAATTGCAAAAATCTCTGAAGCTGGAGACGCTTATCTCCCTCACTAACTTTAAGCATCAGTTGTCAGAGCACCTTACCGATCACTGCACCTGTACACAGCCCATCTGAAATTAGCCCGCCCAACTACCTCATCCCTATATTGTTATTTATTTTGCTCATCTGTACCCCAGTATCTCTATTTGCACATCATCTCTTGCACATCATTCCAGTGTTAATACTAAATTGTAATTATTTTGCACTATAGCCTATTTTATTGCCTTACCTCCATAACTTGCTAAATTTGCACACTGTATATTAATTGTATTTCTGTTGTATTTTTTTTTTTTTTTTTTTTTTTTTTTACCCCATATGTAACTCTGTGTTGTTGTTTTTATCGCACTGCTATGCTTTATCTTGGCCAGGTCGCAGTTGTAAATGAGAACTTGTTCTCAACTGGTTTACCTGGTTAAATAAAGGTGAAATAAAAAATAAATTAAAAAAATGTCTGGAATTTAACAATGAAGTAAGGCAGGGATGGGCAACTTTGATGGGAGTGGGGGCCACAAAAAATCTGAACTCATCATGAAGGGCTGCAGTTGCTTGCGGGTCTGCGTACCCACATGTGCGTACCCACATGGGCTGCAGTTGCTTGCGGGTCTGCGTACCACATGTGCAAAAGTAGAAAAGAACCCGACTGGGTTCCTAAT
The DNA here is from genome assembly GCF_020615455.1 of Coregonus clupeaformis. Classification (NCBI taxonomy): domain Eukaryota; kingdom Metazoa; phylum Chordata; class Actinopteri; order Salmoniformes; family Salmonidae; genus Coregonus; species Coregonus clupeaformis. The sequence goes on from NC_059215.1 coordinate 52,041,583, forward strand.
TTTGTTTAGCTGAGGGCCTTCAAAACGGGGGGCCATGTGCCCCCAGTTGCCCATCCCTGAATTAAGTTTTCACAAGAGGGCTTTATAAACAGAATGAGAGCAGTGCATTGATACAAGACTTAAAGCCCATGGGGAATATAGAACGCTGAAATAAAACAGCACAACCAAAAAAAAAAAGAACGAAAAAAAAGAGATTGTCAAAGTACAACCAAAACTTTTTATTTGGTTCGCTCAGTTGTGGCTTGACGAGTAAATATAAAAACATACCTACAAAGAGAACAATTCAAGTTGCTTTAGCAATGGCAAATATACTTCAAATGAGCATACAACACTCACCAATTGGTAATCCATCCTCAACAGCTCCCTCCTGTATAGGCCAACATTGTACTGTAGTTCTGCAGAATTAATGAGTTGTGCGCTCCACCTTGCCACCACATTCAGCAGCATCTTTTGCGCATCACATAACCTAGCACCTGCACATTAAGAGTGGAAGGAAGCCATTTTTGTTCACAGAGTTGAACTCGTTTTAGGATGGTGCTTTTATGGCGTTGTGGGTGCCTTCTTTCGCTCCGTTCGTATTTGGGAACCAATTGATGGCAAAGAAACCCCTCTTGACTTCAACCTGTTGTGCGATGGTGTATGGAAATTGTATGTTACAGTTCCTTTTGCTGATGCTTGCATCCAAAACATAGGCTCATCGAGGGCTGTGAGATGCCGATAGTCAAGCTCCCGCTGAAAAGTGCCCGTTGCCAAAAACCCGAGGGTGAATAGCACTTGGATGTGCACCGGAATGTCATGCGTTTGCCATTTTAAAGTAGATCTTAAATCCTCGCAAAAATCCTATAAGATTGGTTTAGGGAAACAGCTAATCTGTACTTTCTGCAACAAAAAAAGTCCCATCTCTCTAAAAAAAAGCGCTCTCTGTGAAATGCAGTGTGTGCCACATCTTCCCACAGAGCAAGATCAGCCTAATTTGTTTTCCCACTATCTCAGTCATTTATAGTATTTCAACAATGGTTTCACTTTCACACCTGTCTCTAAATTAACAAATGACTTAACTTTATCGTAACGAATGCACTGATGTGGTCAAGTTATATGCCTGTCAAGATATGTTGCATGAATTCACAATGGAATTACAATAAATATTTGGTTCCATCTCAAATGGCAATTATTTGGGTATGCTTAAAGTTGTCAGCCAATTTGATACATTTCTACGTGAACACATTGCAAGATATGGGAATACAGGAAGGGGCAACCCATCTACCATTTGGAACGAGCCTTGGTTCAATTATTTGAATTCCATTTTGTTTAGCACAGAAAACGTGGTAATTAACTTCAATGACCATAATCCATTGCACAGCCGCCTACTCGTCCGGTCTGTGTGGAGAACGGAGCTTTACTGAACAAAAATGTAAAAGCAACATGTAAAGTGTTGGTTTCATGAACTGAAATAAAATATTCAAAAAATTTCCCATACGCACAAAAAGCTTATTTCTCTCAAATGTTGTGCACAAATTTGTTTACATCCCTGTTAGTTACCATTTTTCCTTTGCCAAGATAATCCATCCACCTGACAGGTGTGGCATATCAAGAAGCTGATTAAACAGCATGATCATTACACAGGTGCACCTTGTGCTGGGGACAATAAAAGGCCACTCGAAAATGGGCAGTTTTGAGGGAGCGTGCAATTGTCATGCTGACTGCAGGACCTCCACATCCGGCATCTTCACCTGAGGGATCGTCTGAGACCAGCCACCCGGACAGTTGATGAGACTGAGGAGTATTTGTCGCATGTTGCATTTATATTTTTGTTCGGTGTATAATAATAACGGTGTGGAATGGAGAATGAGAGAAGAGATAACACTGTGATAGAGAGTGATAGAAAGCAGTTGCTTCGCATGGTACCTCTACCTGAAAATAAATGATCTAAGGGATTGATATTTGGTATTCAGAAGTCATAAAATAATTTCTTATTTACTTTGAAGAACTACAAAATAATGATTTAGTAAGAACTACAAAATAATGATTTAGTCAGACAGCATAGACAGCATCTCTATAGATGACTTGGAATTAAATAAAACAAACATTTTATTAAAGTAAAGTCGCACAAATATTTTGTGCATACACAACATTTATAAATGAGGCCCCTTAAATCAAACCTTAAATCAACTGAATACCAGATAGACTAACCACTTTTGAAGAGCTAATGTCACACAGAGGAGGGGCTGGTGACACAGACAAACTGAAACTGGAACAAGGGATATTTTTGAAACAGTCTTCCTTCATACATTTCAAATGATAAACACAGCAAGTGAACATTAATACTGTATTTAATCACATATTGTACAATAAAGTTGAATGGTATTCTAAAACCTCAGAGAGAAACAGAAAGTATTTCCCCTTAACCTCATAGAGAAACAAGAAGTAATTACCCAATTCCTGGGAAAATGATGCTCCAATTTCCCAAAACCCTCATAGAGAAACAGAAAGTATTTCCCCAAAAACCTCATATAGAAAGTCTATGGGTGGGGTAGTACACTCTTAGAAAAAAAGGTGCTTTCTAGAACCTAAAAGGTTATTCGGATGTCCCCATAGGAGATCCCTTCTAAGAACCCTTTTCAGTTCCAGGTAGAACCCTTTTTCATTCAATGTAAAACACTTTCCACAGAGGGTTCTAAATGGAACCCAAAAGGGTTCTACCTGAAACCAAAAAGGGTTCTACCTGGAACCTGAAAGTGTTATCGTATGGGGACAGCCTAAGAACCCTTTTGGAACCCTTTTATTCTAAGAGTGTATGAGTGTGCATTGCATAACCACCAGCAGGGCCGGCTAAAGGCATAAGCGACATAAGTGGTCGATTAGGGCCCCGGGCCACTAAGGGTCCGGACCCCAAAACAATTTATATGTATATATGTGCGTGTGTGTATATACACTACCAGTCAAAAGTTTGGACACACCTACTCATTCAAGGGTTTTTCTTTATTTTTACAATTTTTTACATTGTAGAATAATAGTGAAGACATCAACACTATGAAAAATGATATGGTAATGCAAAATGTATGTTTACACACTCCCAGGAATGTCATACATTAGCTTATACACATCTAGATGGCCTGGCGGGGTGGGTGTGGAACCAGAGACAGCAGGGGTTCAAACTGTAGAACCCAGTTCCTACATTTGAATATAAAAATTGATTTTATCAAACAAAACTATGCTACATTTTATCTCTGGGACCCTTAGGATGACACATCAGTGTATGATTACTGAATGTAAGTACATTATTTACCTTCAGAGGTGAATGTATCAAACCAGTTGCAGTGATACATTTTTTGTTGTTGTGCACTCTCCTCAAACAATAGCATGGTATTTTTTCAATGTAATAGCTACTGTAAATTGGACAGTGCAGTTAGATTAACAAAAATGTAAGCTTTCTGCTTACATGGCTATGACCTGGAAAGTTTGCTGTTACTTCAAACAGTCATGCTAATCACATTAGCGCGCGTTAGCTCAACCGTCCCGTATATGGGACACCAATCCCGTAGTGGTTAATACTTTTTTGGTTACTACATGATTCCATGTGTGTTATTTCATAGTTTTGATGTCTTCACTATTATTCTACAACGTAGAAAATAGTAAAAAAATATATAGAAAAACCCTTGAGTGAGTAGGTGTGTCCAAACTTTTGTAGTGAATCTGTTATTTAATGTGTTTCTATGAGCTAATTGCAGTAATGCCAAATTCAATGTTTCAGCGCCCCAAAAAATTATAATGTTTTTTGATACCTTCAAACTCAAATAGCTAAATGATCTTTGGTATGAACATCTTATAAAAATTCCATATCTTATCTTAGAACCCCCCCCATCCCACGGCTTAGACAGGGCTTAGACTCTAGACTCACAGTAATACATTTAACTTGTTTAGTATAGTTCACTTGTAACCCCACTCACTACTTCTAGCTGTATAGTCTGTTTGTTTGTGTTGTTGGTCCTGGCTAGCTAGCCAATGTTCCGGTTGGTAGCTAGCTATCTAGCACTCACTCACATGGCTAGCGCCACCATGAAAAGGGGCATGATGAAAGACCTACAATATTTCATTTTTCTAAGTAGCGAGAACGCTTGGTAGCAGGCAATGTTGGAAAAGTAATCCTTACACATGTTTTACTTTTCTTAAATGTTGTTTTATAATTGACTAAAACAAGCAGAAAACAAGAAAATTGTGTTTGAAAAAGGTTACGTTTTTGCTGTGAGCCATTGGGATAACCGAGGTAACCACGTGCTGTTTTCCACCAAGGTTGGTGGGGACACGACGTTCTATCTAATACCGATTGGGAGTATTGTTGCTTGAAAGAACGTTTAAAGATTAACTATGCAGAAATCGCTCCACCATTTCCTGGTTGATAAAATAGTTTGCCTAATTTCAGTTTATGTGTCAAAACAAGCAGTCATTGTGTAGAAAAATCAAATAAAACATTCAAAACCGCTGTGAAATATATTTTACATAACCAAAATGATTGTATTTCAGCTGCTTGAAACTGGTGTATAAAACTAAAAGTAAAAAGCGCAAAAACAAAACTTAAGAAGGGGAAGCATAGAAATAGCACACATAGAACAGATCTACCGCTTCTGAAAATTGTTTTCAATTAAAATAAAATACCTATAACTCACATTTCTATGTGAATTTGGTCATGTCGCCCAAAAAGTTATTTATTCTAGTTTTAAAAGTACTTTTCAAACCGTTAGATTAAAATTTATATTTATCAAACATTTTGGGTCAAATGTTTATAATAGACTGAAAAAGAATACTATGGTGATTGGTGAAGGGTTTCCTTGTCCGTTACCCATTGTTACATATATGTCCTTTTAAATAACTATAAAAACAGTATAATTAGAAAATGTATTTGAATTAACTAAAACCCTCAAAATTGTTATTGGCAATAGCTTAGCATACAACACACTGTAGGCCTCACATGACGGTGATGTTAGCCCTAGAGTGTATTCTCTACCAGGACGTCTCCAGGCCCTTACCGACGTCCGCATATTGACTATCCCTTAAAGAATGTGTTACCTAAGTACAGATGTTATTGGTTTATCTTGGCCGAGAACACGCTGTAGGCCTGAGATGACATTTATGATTGGTGCTTCAACTTAAAATACATACATGTATCTCAACAGTGGAATTTGTTATCTAATGACAAAGTAGTCTCACCATTCATTACATTATGGCAACAAATATATTATAGTTTGTTACTATTGCTTGAACACTTTTCTGGAATCAGGGTTCACTTTTGCAAAACAGTTGATGCAGCCCACTAAACTGATGTGTGTTTGCCAAAAACAACACATTTATTTTGCAAAATGCACTAACACCATCAGAATTTACAAAACCTGTCTCAAATGTATATTACTACCAGAACAGTACCATTTGTCATCTAATGAGAAGATTTATTTTGCTATATTAACTAACACCCCCTGAAAACTTAGATACAGTGCCTTCAGGAAGCATTCACACCCCTTTACTTTTTCCACATTTTATTGTTACAGCCTGAAATGTAAATAAATTCAATTGAGATTTTGTGTCACTGATCTACACAAAATACCCCATAAAGTCCAAGTGGATTCTTGCTTATAGAACATTTTAGAAATTAATAAATAAGGTCATCTTACCATTAGTCACATCATTGCTCAAGAAACACTAACTAAAAACATCCTCGTCGATCACATGCAAAGAGTTGACATGTTGGTGGTAGAGATATAGCGTTATGAGAATAATCGATATTATGGACCGTGAACAAAATATTTTGTTAAGTTTCACATTCTTTACATAGTAGATGTTTGCTTTATGTGTATAGGGTTGTGTCTAATGTTTTGTGTAATTTGTAGAAAAACGTTGAGCATTTGCAATGACAAATGACAAACTATTGTATAGAGGATATCATGATTGTTTTGAGTGCATGTGCAAAACCAATTGAAAAAAAAACTAAAACAAGCGTACACATTCTTTTTTCAGGGGGTGAAAGACCTTCAAGGGTGTTCATGACAGAGATTATTGACATGGCTGTGATGTAAACTGGTTTGTGTTTTGACTGTGAGAGCTGTGGCAGGACGGGGCAGGTATCTGCAGAGAGAGTATAAGACAGAGATGACAGAGAGACACTCCACTACTCTACTACTGAGGTCCAGAAGACACCAGCAGACAACCAGCATCAACCAGAATCTTCCAACTCAGAGGTAAGTTTGCTTTCACTGAGCCACTTCTTTTCTCAAATGTGAAAGCTGTATACAGCTGGACACTACTCGGTCCATCCCTGTCACGGCAGACTGTGCATTTTTGTTAACCTGGTGTGCTCTCTGTGCTCTGGCAGAGAAAGAGGACCCTGTGTGTGTTTTGACCTGTTGTGCTATCTGTGCTTTAATAAAGGATGAAGATCCAGATTGTGATACTGCTGTTCGCTCTTGTGAGTGTCCTGTTAGCAGCAAGTACACTCAATGAAGCTATCCCCATGGAAGGTACGTCTAGTGTGTGTGTGTGCGTGTGCGTGTGTGTGTGAAAAAAGTACCAAATCCGGGTTCAAATACTATTTATTTTTATTTCTATTAATTTCAAATACATTTCGAAGCAAGTATTTGGAAAAATGTTCTTTAAAAATACAAGTAGGGTGAATATTGGAATTTAGTTGGAAATACAATTGGAAAGTTTTGGCATGTATTTTAAAATATTATATTGTATTGTACTGTCATAGCACCTAATCATGCCCTAAGTCAAATTGGCACTCCTTACCTCTCAACTACAATATCTAATGTTGAGTGTTCTGATGTAAAATGCTGCTGTGCATTATTCCGTTTTTACACATTGCAGCTGGATGAGATCAAAGACTTTACCAGTAATGTCATGTGATTAGACTTGGTGAAAAGTGAAAACAACTTTTTGTAAAGTGAACAATAATTATACTACTTTACGTGTGTAAGTGTTTGAGTGGTCTGGTTTTTATTTGAAATGATTTGCTAAAATGGAAAATCTCTCTTCCTCAGTGGCTGAAGATGAAGCAGCTATTTCTGCGCTTTCTAAATTTTTTCGCAGAATGGGGTGAGAAGCGACCAGCATGGGGCCGTCGGAGATCCTCTCCAGTCTCCTTATGGAATTAACCATCAGCTAACTGTGACATCATCAATAAGACTACTATATCAGTCAATCAATCAAACAATCACTGATTAACAAAAAATTAAACAAAATTATATTACAAAAGCCTGTCCTTCAAATACTGAGTAGCACTAGTTTAGTGTTTCTGAAAGAAGTGTACATTTTATGCCTAAACATACTTTGTCTTGAAACATGATTGATTGGTTACTGGATAAATGAAGTGAATAAATGGTGTAATTCTATATGGGTGACGTGTAGTATTTTGATTGCCCAATAAACTACTTTCAGGCCTCATACATGTTTAGCACTGTTTTAAATTCATCATACATGTTTAGTGCAGTTGTTTCTTGTTTTGTGTTGCAATTATATTCATTTCTCTATTGCTCTACCACTTTTATCAAAAAACTGTATATAGACCCACTAAACTGAAGTGTGTTTGACAAAACTACACCGTCCTAACTTAATACCTGTCACAAAACTAAATAGCTCTATCAAAACAGTATAATTTGTCATGGGATAGGAAGGTTTTCTTACCATTCATTAGAACTCAACAAATACTATAATTAAGCAATAAGGTATGTGTGGGTGTGGTATATGGCCAATATACCACGGTTAAGGCATTCCCCTAGACCACGCCCACCTTTGTGGAAAACGATCCTTCTTCCCCATTGACCCCCATTGATAAAGAGCTAATTTCCTTGTTGATTTTTTTGTCATGCAGAAATAAAAAAACATGCAGAAAAGTTTCTTTATTTTACAATGTACGTCAAACCAGGTCAAACATCCCAATCAACATTTTGCAATGCTCCCACAAAAGGAAATAGATATTGTGAAGAGAGCGCTGTGGCTTCAGGATAAGTCTAATTAACATAATACAAAAATCCCCATAAAAATCTGTCTGTTTAAGCTAGAGTATCACGTTTCAGGAGAAGCCCCAGATGCAGACATTGTCGAAGTAACAAAAGTTTATTACAAAAACAGGGGGCAGGCAAACAACAGGTCAAGGGCAGGCAGAAGTCAGTAACCCAGATCAGAGACCAAAAGGTACAGAACGGCAGGCAGTCTCAGCGTCAGGGCAGGCAGAATGGTCAATACCGGGAAAACTAGAAAACAGGAACTTGAGAAAGACAGGCGCAAGGGGAAAACCGCTGGTAGTTTTGACGAAACAAAACAAACTGGCAACAGACAAACAGAGAACACAGGTATAAATACACTGGGGATAATGGGGAAGATGGGCGACACCTGGAGGGGGGTGGAGACAATCACAAAGACAGGTGAAACAGATCAGGGTGTGACATAGAGATATGTGGGTTTTTGCATTGGTTGCTTCTCAATCCACCGCATCTGCCGATATCTGCGGTGGAAGGTGGCAGAGCTAGAGCGGTGTTTGTCAGACCATGAGACATCCCGAAAATTGGTCTTCTCACAAAAATGTCTGTAGCGTCCGGTTTGGCCTACAAACTATTATCACCACTCTATTGAAAGCTGAGACTCCGTTTGGCACTAGGATGCTCACAAGCCTCACAAGGCTCACCTGAAGTTGGTACAGTCTCTTCTTCCTACTTCTGTCTACACTAATCTGACCCCTCTGTCTAAAGCTCAGACTCTCATGAACAGGATGGTTTTCTCTGTTTTGCCCTAGTTCGCCCAAAAGCCTCACAATAAAAACTAAATAATGGAAGTGTACAGTGCATTCGGAAAGTATTCAGACCCCTTGACGTTTTCCACATTTTGTTACGTTAGAGCCTTATTCTAAAATTGATTAAATTGTTTTTATCCCCTCATCAATCTACACACAATACCCCATAATGACAAAGCAATAACACGTTTTTAAAAATTCTTGCAAATGTACAAAAAATAAAAAACTGAAATACCAAATGTACATAAGTATTCAGACCCTTTACTCAGTACTTAGGGTTGTTGTCCTATTGGAAGGTGAACCTTCAGCCCAGTCTAAGGTCCTGAGCATTCTGGAGCAGGATTTCATCAAGGATCTCTCTGTACTTTGCTCCGTTAATCTTTCCTCGATCCTGACTAGTCTCCATGTCCCTGCCGCTGAAAAACATCCCCACAGCATGATGCTGCCACCACCATGCTTCACCGTAGGGATGGTGCCAGATTTCTTCCAGATGTGACGCTTGGCATTCAGGCCAAAGAGTTCAATCTTGGTTTCATCAGACCAGAGAATCTTGTTTCTCATGGTCTGAGAGTCCTTTAGGAGCCTTTTGGAAACTCCAAGTGGGCTGTCATGTGCCTTTTACTGAGGAGTGGCTTCCTTCTGGCCACTCTACCATAAAGGCCTGATTGGAAACATCTCAAGGATGATCACTCATGCTGCCAAACATGCCCTCGTAAAACGGACTATCCTACCGATCCTTGACTTCGGCGATGTCATTAACAAAATAGCCTCCAACACTCTACTCAGCAAATTGGATGTAGTCTATCACAGTGCCATCCGTTTTGTCACCAAAGCCGTCAGCTGTATGTTGTCCATGTCGTCGTTCAGCCAAGATATTACAGTTTTTAATGTTCCATTGGTAGGATAACCGTAATAATAGGTCATCTAATTTATTTTCAAATGATTGAACATTGGCTAATAGGATTGATGGAAGAGGCAGTTTACTCGCTCGCCGTCGGATCCTTACAAGGCACCCCGTCCACGATATCTCAGTCTCTTTCTCCTGCGAATGACGGGGATTTGGGCCTTGTCGGGTGTCTGTAGGATATCCTTCACGTCTGACTCGTTGAACAAAAAATCTTCGTCCTATACGAGGTGAGTAATCGCTGTCCTGATATCCAGAAGCTCTTTTTGGTTATAAGAGACGATGGCAGAAACATTATGTACAGAATAAATTACAAATAACGCGAAAAAAACTCACATAATAGTAGAATTGGTTAGAGGGCTGTAAAACGGCAGCCATCTTCTCCGGTGCCATCTCTGTCCATTGTCCGCCATCTTTGCCATTTGAGATGGCGGAATACAAATATTCCAAAACATGCATCCTGTGTGCAACAAGGCACTTAAGTAATGCTGCAAGAAATGAACTTTTTATCCTGAATACAAAGCGTTATGTTTGGGGCAAATCCAACACAACACATCACTGAGTACCACTGTTCATATTTTCAAGCATGGTGGGGGCTGCATCCTCATATATGAACAAGAGTAAATGGTACGAGATGGTAATCAAACGTTTTATTGTGTTCTTTTTGTCTGAATTAGGATCAAGCACCAAAACAGGACACTGTTTTCTACTTTGTTACTGGAATTGTAAAAGTGTTCCATGCTGTATATCGACTGTTCAAATGTTTTGCTACTGTCTGTATATCCATAGGTTTTAATCTACATCACATTGAATATTTTCCCTATTAAATACATTTCCCAATGTAATGATGTACTGTATAAACTATGAAAAAACCAAACACTCCACTAGTTACTATAATTTGATATATATTTAGGGAGGTTAACAATCACATGCAAAGAGTTGAGATGTTGGTGGTAGAGATATAGAGCTATAGAGTTTGAAAAAGGTTACGTTTTTGCTGTGAGCCATTGGGGTAACCGAGGTAACCACGTGTTGTTTTCCACCAAGGTGGGTGGGGACACGACATTCTATCTAATACCAATTGGGAGTATTGTTGCTTGAAAGAACGTTTAAAGATTAACTATGCAGAAATCGCTTCACCATTTCCTGGTTGATAAAATATTTTGCCTAATTTCAGTTTGTGACAAAACAAGCAGTCATTGTGTAGAAAATCATTGTACCATCTAAACCGCTGGGAAACATTTTGTATAACACAAAATATTGTATTTTACCTGCTTGAAGCTGGTGTACAAAACTAAAAGTAAAAAGGGCAACAAAAAAAACTGGGAAGGGAAGCATAGAAATAGCGCACATAGAACAGATCTACCGCTTATGAGACTTGCTTTCAATTAGAATGAAAGATCTATAACTCAATTTCTATGTGAATTTGGTCATGTCGCCCAAGAAGTTATATATAGTTTTAAAAGTACTTTTCAAACCGTTGGATTAAAATTAATATTATTCAAACATTTTGGGATCAAATGTTGATAAATAGCCTGAAAAATAATACTATGGTGATTGGTGAAGGGTTTCCTTTTAAATAACTATCGAAACAGTATCATTTTTTATCTGATTAGAAAATGTATTTTTCATTAACTAAAACCCTCAAAATTGTTATTGGCAATAGCTTATCATACAACACACTGTAGGCCTCACATGACGGTGATGTTAGCCCTAGAGTGTATTCTCTACCAGGACGTCTCCAGGCCCTTACCGACGTCCGCATATTGACTATCCCTTAAAGAAAGTGTTACCTAAGTACAGATGTTATTGGTTTATCTTGGCCGAGAACACGCTGTAGGCCTGAGATGACATTTATGATTGGTGCTTCAACTTAAAATACATACATGTATCTCAACAGTGGAATTTGTTATCTAATGACAAAGTAGTCTCACCATTCATTACATTATGGCAACAAATATATTATAGTTTGTTACTATTGCTTGAACACTTTTCTGGAATCAGGGTTCACTTTTGCAAAACAGTTGATGCAGCCCACTAAACTGATGTGTGTTTGCCAAAAACAACACATTTATTTTGCAAAATGCACTAACACCATCAGAACTTACAAAACCTGTCTCAAATGTATATTACTACCAGAACAGTACCATTTGTCATCTAATGAGAATATTTATTTTGCTATATTAACTAACACCCCCTGAAAACTTAGATACAGTGCCTTCAGGAAGCATTCACACCCCCTTTACTTTTTCCACATTTTATTGTTACAGCCTGAAATGTAAATAAATTCAATTGAGATTTTGTGTCACTGATCTACACAAAATACCCCATAAAGTCCAAGTGGATTCTTGCTTATAGAACATTTTAGAAATTAATAAATAAGGTCATCTTACCATTAGTCACATCATTGCTCAAGAAACACTAACTAAAAACATCCTCGTCGATCACATGCAAAGAGTTGACATGTTGGTGGTAGAGATATAGCGTTATGAGAATAATCGATATTATGGACCGTGAACAAAATATTTTATTAAGTTTCACATTCTTTACATAGTAGATGTTTGCTTTATGTGTATAGGGTTGTGTCTAATGTTTTGTGTAATTTGTAGAAAACCGTTGAGCATTTGCAATGACAAATGACAAACTATTGTATAGAGGATATCATGATTGTTTTGAGTGCATGTGCAAAACCAATTGAAAAAAAAACTAAAACAAGCGTACACATTCTTTTTTCAGGGGGTGAAATACCCTCAAGGGTGTTCATGACAGAGATTATTGACATGGCTGTGATGTAAACTGGTTTGTGTTTTGACTGTGAGAGGTGTGGCAGGACGGGGCAGGTATCTGCAGAGAGAGTATAAGACAGAGATGACAGAGAGACACTCCACTACTCTACTACTGAGGTCCAGAAGACATCAGCAGACAACCAGCATCAACCAGAATCTTCCAACTCAGAGGTAAGTTTGCTTTCACTGAGCCACTTCTTTTCTCAAATGTGAAAGCTGTATACAGCTGGACACTACTCGGTCCATCCCTGTCACGGCAGACTGTGCATTTTTGTTAACCTGGTGTGCTCTCTGTGCTCTGGCAGAGAAAGAGGACCCTGTGTGTGTTTTGACCTGTTGTGCTATCTGTGCTTTAATAAAGGATGAAGATCCAGATTGTGATACTGCTGTTCGCTCTTGTGAGTGTCCTGTTAGCAGCAAGTACACTCAATGAAGCTGTCCCCATGGAAGGTACGTCTAGTGTGTGTGTGTGCGTGTGCGTGTGTGTGTGAAAAAAGTACCAAATCCGGGTTCAAATACTATTTATTTTTATTTCTATTAATTTCAAATACATTTCGAAGCAAGTATTTGGAAAAATGTTCTTTAAAAATACAAGTAGGGTGAATATTGGAATTTAGTTGGAAATACAATTGGAAAGTTTTGGCATGTATTTTAAAATATTATATTGTATTGTACTGTCATAGCACCTAATCATGCCCTAAGTCAAATTGGCACTCCTTACCTCTCAACTACAATATCTAATGTTGAGTGTTCTGATGCAAAATGCTGCTGTGCATTATTCCGTTTTTTACACATTGCAGCTGGATGAGATCAAAGACTTTACCAGTAATGTCATGTGATTAGACTTGGTGAAAAGTGAAAACTACTTTTTGTAAAGTGAACAATAATTATACTACTTTACGTGTGTAAGTGTTTGAGTGGTCTGGTTTTTATTTGAAATGATTTGCTAAAATGGAAAATCTCTCTTCCTCAGTGGCTGAAGATGAAGCAGCTATATTGCTTTCTAAATTGTTTCGCAGAACGGGGTGAGAAGCGACCAGCATGGGGCCGTCGGAGATCCTCTCCAGTCTCCTTATGGAATTAACCATCAGCTTACTGTGACATCATCAATAAGACTACTATATCAGTCAATCAATCAAACAATCACTGATTAACAAAAAATTAAACAAAATTATTACAAAAGCCTGTCCTTCAAATACTGAGTAGCACTAGTTTAGTGTTTCTGAAAGAAGTGTACATTTTATGCATAAACATACTTTGTCTTGAAACATGATTGATTGGTTACTGGATAAATGAAGTGAATAAATGGTGTAATTCTATATGGGTGACGTGTAGTATTTTGATTGCCCAATAAACTACTTTCAAGCCTCATACATGTTTAGCACTGTTTTAAATTCATCATACATGTTTAGTGCAGTTGTTTCTTGTTTTGTGTTGCAATAATATTCATTTCTCTATTGCTCTACCACTTTTGTCAAAAAACTGTATGTAGACCCACTAAACTGAAGTGTGTTTGACAAAACTACACCGTCCTAACTTAATACCTGTCACAAAACTAAATAGCTCTATCAAAACAGTATCATTTGTCATGGGATAGGAAGGTTTTCTTACCATTCATTAGAACTCAACAAATACTATAATTAAGCAATAAGGTATGTGTGGGTATGGTATATGGCCAATATACCACGGTTAAGGCATTCCCCTAGACCACGCCCACCTTTGTGGAAAACGATCCATCTTCCCCATTGACCCCCATTGATAAAGAGCTAATTTCCTTGTAGATTTTTTTGTCATGCAGAAATAAAAAACCATGCAGAAAAGTTTCTTTGTTTTACAATGTACGTCAAACCAGGTCAAACATCCCAATCAACATTTTGCAATGCTCCCACAAAAGGAAATAGATATTGTGAAGAGAGCGCTGTGGCTTCAGGATAAGTCTAATTAACATAATACAAAAATCCCCATAAAAATCTGTCTGTTTAAGCTAGAGTATCACGTTTCAGGAGAAGCCCCAGATGCAGACATTGTCGAAGTAACAAAAGTGTATTACAAAAACAGGGGGCAGGCAAACAACAGGTCAAGGGCAGGCAGAAGTCAGTAACCCAGATCAGAGTCCAAAAGGTACAGAACGGCAGGCAGTCTCAGCGTCAGGGCAGGCAGAATGGTCAATACCGGGAAAACTAGAAAACAGGAACTTGAGAAAGACAGGCGCAAGGGGAAAACCGCTGGTAGTTTTGACGAAACAAAACAAACTGGCAACAGACAAACAGAGAACACAGGTATAAATACACTGGGGATACTGGGGAAGATGGGCGACACCTGGAGGGGGTGGAGACAATCACAAAGACAGGTGAAACAGATCAGGGTGTGACATAGAGATATGTGGGTTTTTGCATTGGTTGCTTCTCAATCCACCACATCTGCCGATATCTGCGGTGGAAGGTGGCAGAGCTAGAGCGGTGTTTGTCAGACCATGAGACATCCCGAAAATTGGTCTTCTCACAAAAATGTCTGTAGCGTCCGGTTTGGCCTACAAACTATTATCACCACTCTATTGAAAGCTGAGACTCCGTTTGGCACTAGGATGCTCACAAGCCTCATAAGGCTCACCTGAAGTTGGTACAGTCTCTTCTTCCTACTTCTGTCTACACTAATCTGACCCCTCTGTCTAAAGCTCAGACTCTCATGAACAGGATGGTTTTCTCTGTTTTGCCCTAGTTCGCCCAAAAGCCTCACAATAAAAACTAAATAATGGAAGTGTACAGTGCATTCGGAAAGTATTCAGACCTCTTGACGTTTTCCACATTTTGTTACGTTAGAGCCTTATTCTAAAATTGATTAAATTGTTTTTATCCCCTCATCAATCTACACACAATACCCCATAATGACAAAGCAATAACACGTTTTTAGAAATTCTTGCAAATGTACAAAAAATAAAAAACTGAAATACCAAATGTACATAAGTATTCAGACCCTTTACTCAGTACTTAGGGTTGTTGTCCTACTGGAAGGTGAACCTTCAGCCCAGTCTAAGGTCCTGAGCGTTCTGGAGCAGGATTTCATCAAGGATCTCTCTGTACTTTGCTCCGTTAATCTTTCCCTCGATCCTGACTAGTCTCCATGTCCCTGCCGCTGAAAAACATCCCCACAGCATGATGCTGCCACCACCATGCTTCACCGTAGGGATGGTGCCAGATTTCTTCCAGATGTGACGCTTGGCATTCAGGCCAAAGAGTTCAATCTTGGTTTCATCAGACC
Organism: Coregonus clupeaformis; assembly: GCF_020615455.1. Lineage (NCBI taxonomy): Eukaryota > Metazoa > Chordata > Actinopteri > Salmoniformes > Salmonidae > Coregonus > Coregonus clupeaformis. Next base: position 52,057,307 of record NC_059215.1, read on the forward strand.
AGAGAATCTTGTTTCTCATGGTCTGAGAGTCCTTTAGGAGCCTTTTGGGAACTCCAAGTGGGCTGTCATGTGCCTTTTACTGAGGAGTGGCTTCCTTCTGGCCACTCTACCATAAAGGCCTGATTGGAAACATCTCAAGGATGATCACTCATGCTGCCAAACATGCCCTCGTAAAACTGACTATCCTACCGATCCTTGACTTCGGCGATGTCATTAACAAAATAGCCTCCAACACTCTACTCAGCAAATTGGATGTAGTCTATCACAGTGCCATCCGTTTAGTCACCAAAGCCGTCAGCTGTATGTTGTCCATGTCGTCGTTCAGCCAAGATATTACAGTTTTTAATGTTCCATTGGTAGGATAACCGTAATCTTAGGTCATCTAATTTATTTTCAAATGATTGAACATTGGCTAATAGGATTGATGGAAGAGGCAGTTTACTCGCTCGCCGTCGGATCCTTACAAGGCACCCCGTCCACGATATCTCAGTCTCTTTCTCCTGCGAATGACGGGGATTTGGGCCTTGTCGGGTGTCTGTAGGATATCCTTCACGTCTGACTCGTTGAAGAAAAAATATTGGTCCAATACGAGGTGAGTAATCGCTGTCCTGATATCCAGAAGCTCTTTTTGGTTATAAGAGACGATGGCAGAAACATTATGTACAGAATAAATTACAAATAACGCGAAAAAAACTCACATAATTGTAGAATTGGTTAGAGGGCTGTAAAACGGCAGCCATCTTCTCCGGCGCCATCTCTGTCCATTGTCCGCCATCTCCGTCCATTTGAGATGGCGGAATACAAATATTCCAAAACATGCATCCTGTGTGCAACAAGGCAGTTAAGTAATGCTGCAAGAAATGAACTTTTTATCCTGAATACAAAGCGTTATGTTTGGGGCAAATCCAACACAACACATCACTGAGTACCACTGTTCATATTTTAAAGCATGGTGGGGGCTGCATCCTCATATATGAACAAGAGTAAATGGTACGAGATGGTAATCAAACGTTTTATAGTGTTCTTTTTGTCTGAATTAGGATCAAGCACCAAAACAGGACACTGTTTTCTACTTTGTTACTGGAATTGTAAAAGTGTTCCATGCTGTATTACGACTGTTCAAATGTTTTGCTACTGTCTGTATATCCATAGGTTTTAATCTACATCACATTGAATATTTTCCCTATTAAATACATTTCCCAATGTAATGATGTACTGTATAAACTATGAAAAAACCAAACACTCCACTAGTTACTATTATTTGATATATATTTAGGGAGGTTAACAATCACATGCAAAGAGTTGAGATGTTGGTGGTAGAGATATAGAGTTATAGAGTTTGAAAAAGGTTACGTTTTTGCTGTGAGCCATTGGGGTAACCGAGGTAACCACGTGTTGTTTTCCACCAAGGTGGGTGGGGACACGACATTCTATCTAATACCAATTGGGAGTATTGTTGCTTGAAAGAACGTTTAAAGATTAACTATGCAGAAATCGCTTCACCATTTCCTGGTTGATAAAATATTTTGCCTAATTTCAGTTTGTGACAAAACAAGCAGTCATTGTGTAGAAAATCACTGTACCATCTAAACCGCTGGGAAACATTTTGTATAACACAAAATATTGTATTTTACCTGCTTGAAGCTGGTGTACAAAACTAAAAGTAAAAAGGGCAACAAAAAAAACTGGGAAGGGAAGCATAGAAATAGCGCACATAGAACAGATCTACCGCTTATGAGACTTGCTTTCAATTAGAATGAAAGATCTATAACTCAATTTCTATGTGAATTTGGTCATGTCGCCCAAGAAGTTATATATAGTTTTAAAAGTACTTTTCAAACCGTTGGATTAAAATTAATATTATTCAAACATTTTGGGATCAAATGTTGATAAATAGCCTGAAAAATAATACTATGGTGATTGGTGAAGGGTTTCCTTTTAAATAACTATCGAAACAGTATCATTTTTTATCTGATTAGAAAATGTATTTTTCATTAACTAAAACCCTCAAAATTGTTATTGGCAATAGCTTATCATACAACACACTGTAGGCCTCACATGACGGTGATGTTAGCCCTAGAGTGTATTCTCTACCAGGACGTCTCCAGGCCCTTACCGACGTCCGCATATTGACTATCCCTTAAAGAAAGTGTTACCTAAGTACAGATGTTATTGGTTTATCTTGGCCGAGAACACGCTGTAGGCCTGAGATGACATTTATGATTGGTGCTTCAACTTAAAATACATACATGTATCTCAACAGTGGAATTTGTTATCTAATGACAAAGTAGTCTCACCATTCATTACATTATGGCAACAAATATATTATAGTTTGTTACTATTGCTTGAACACTTTTCTGGAATCAGGGTTCACTTTTGCAAAACAGTTGATGCAGCCCACTAAACTGATGTGTGTTTGCCAAAAACAACACATTTATTTTGCAAAATGCACTAACACCATCAGAACTTACAAAACCTGTCTCAAATGTATATTACTACCAGAACAGTACCATTTGTCATCTAATGAGAAGATTTATTTTGCTATATTAACTAACACCCCCTGAAAACTTAGATACAGTGCCTTCAGGAAGCATTCACACCCCTTTACTTTTTCCACATTTTATTGTTACAGCCTGAAATGTAAATAAATTCAATTGAGATTTTGTGTCACTGATCTACACAAAATACCCCATAAAGTCCAAGTGGATTCTTGCTTATAGAACATTTTAGAAATTAATAAATAAGGTCATCTTACCATTAGTCACATCATTGCTCAAGAAACACTAACTAAAAACATCCTCGTCGATCACATGCAAAGAGTTGACATGTTGGTGGTAGAGATATAGCGTTATGAGATTAATCGATAATATGGACCGTGAACAAAATATTTTATTAAGTTTCACATTCTTTACATAGTAGATGTTTGCTTTATGTGTATAGGGTTGTGTCTAATGTTTTGTGTAATTTGTAGAAAACCGTTGAGCATTTGCAATGACAAATGACAAACTATTGTATAGAGGATATCATGATTGTTTTGAGTGCATGTGCAAAACCAATTGAAAAAAAAACTAAAACAAGCGTACACATTCTTTTTTCAGGGGGTGAAATACCCTCAAGGGTGTTCATGACAGAGATTATTGACATGGCTGTGATGTAAACTGGTTTGTGTTTTGACTGTGAGAGGTGTGGCAGGACGGGGCAGGTATCTGCAGAGAGAGTATAAGACAGAGATGACAGAGAGACACTCCACTACTCTACTACTGAGGTCCAGAAGACATCAGCAGACAACCAGCATCAACCAGAATCTTCCAACTCAGAGGTAAGTTTGCTTTCACTGAGCCACTTCTTTTCTCAAATGTGAAAGCTGTATACAGCTGGACACTACTCGGTCCATCCCTGTCACGGCAGACTGTGCATTTTTGTTAACCTGGTGTGCTCTCTGTGCTCTGGCAGAGAAAGAGGACCCTGTGTGTGTTTTGACCTGTTGTGCTATCTGTGCTTTAATAAAGGATGAAGATCCAGATTGTGATACTGCTGTTCGCTCTTGTGAGTGTCCTGTTAGCAGCAAGTACACTCAATGAAGCTGTCCCCATGGAAGGTACGTCTAGTGTGTGTGTGTGCGTGTGCGTGTGTGTGTGAAAAAAGTACCAAATCCGGGTTCAAATACTAATTATTTTTATTTCTATTAATTTCAAATACATTTCGAAGCAAGTATTTGGAAAAATGTTCTTTAAAAATACAAGTAGGGTGAATATTGTAATTTAGTTGGAAATACAATTGGAAAGTTTTGGCATGTATTTTAAAATATTATATTGTATTGTACTGTCATAGCACCTAATCATGCCCTAAGTCAAATTGGCACTCCTTACCTCTCAACTACAATATCTAATGTTGAGTGTTCTGATGCAAAATGCTGCTGTGCATTATTCCGTTTTTACACATTGCAGCTGGATGAGATCAAAGACTTTACCAGTAATGTCATGTGATTAGACTTGGTGAAAAGTGAAAACTACTTTTTGTAAAGTGAACAATAATTATACTACTTTACGTGTGTAAGTGTTTGAGTGGTCTGGTTTTTATTTGAAATGATTTGCTAAAATGGAAAATCTCTCTTCCTCAGTGGCTGAAGATGAAGCAGCTATATTGCTTTCTAAATTGTTTCGCAGAACGGGGTGAGAAGCGACCAGCATGGGGCCGTCGGAGATCCTCTCCAGTCTCCTTATGGAATTAACCATCAGCTTACTGTGACATCATCAATAAGACTACTATATCAGTCAATCAATCAAACAATCACTGATTAACAAAAAATTAAACAAAATTATTACAAAAGCCTGTCCTTCAAATACTGAGTAGCACTAGTTTAGTGTTTCTGAAAGAAGTGTACATTTTATGCATAAACATACTTTGTCTTGAAACATGATTGATTGGTTACTGGATAAATGAAGTGAATAAATGGTGTAATTCTATATGGGTGACGTGTAGTATTTTGATTGCCCAATAAACTACTTTCAAGCCTCATACATGTTTAGCACTGTTTTAAATTCATCATACATGTTTAGTGCAGTTGTTTCTTGTTTTGTGTTGCAATAATATTCATTTCTCTATTGCTCTACCACTTTTGTCAAAAAACTGTATGTAGACCCACTAAACTGAAGTGTGTTTGACAAAACTACACCGTCCTAACTTAATACCTGTCACAAAACTAAATAGCTCTATCAAAACAGTATCATTTGTCATGGGATAGGAAGGTTTTCTTACCATTCATTAGAACTCAACAAATACTATAATTAAGCAATAAGGTATGTGTGGGTATGGTATATGGCCAATATACCACGGTTAAGGCATTCCCCTAGACCACGCCCACCTTTGTGGAAAACGATCCATCTTCCCCATTGACCCCCATTGATAAAGAGCTAATTTCCTTGTAGATTTTTTTGTCATGCAGAAATAAAAAACCATGCAGAAAAGTTTCTTTGTTTTACAATGTACGTCAAACCAGGTCAAACATCCCAATCAACATTTTGCAATGCTCCCACAAAAGGAAATAGATATTGTGAAGAGAGCGCTGTGGCTTCAGGATAAGTCTAATTAACATAATACAAAAATCCCCATAAAAATCTGTCTGTTTAAGCTAGAGTATCACGTTTCAGGAGAAGCCCCAGATGCAGACATTGTCGAAGTAACAAAAGTGTATTACAAAAACAGGGGGCAGGCAAACAACAGGTCAAGGGCAGGCAGAAGTCAGTAACCCAGATCAGAGTCCAAAAGGTACAGAACGGCAGGCAGTCTCAGCGTCAGGGCAGGCAGAATGGTCAATACCGGGAAAACTAGAAAACAGGAACTTGAGAAAGACAGGCGCAAGGGGAAAACCGCTGGTAGTTTTGACGAAACAAAACAAACTGGCAACAGACAAACAGAGAACACAGGTATAAATACACTGGGGATACTGGGAAAATGGGCGACACCTGGAGGGGGGTGGAGACAATCACAAAGACAGGTGAAACAGATCAGGGTGTGACATAGAGATATGTGGGTTTTTGCATTGGTTGCTTCTCAATCCACCACATCTGCCGATATCTGCGGTGGAAGGTGGCAGAGCTAGAGCGGTGTTTGTCAGACCATGAGACATCCCGAAAATTGGTCTTCTCACAAAAATGTCTGTAGCGTCCGGTTTGGCCTACAAACTATTATCACCACTCTATTGAAAGCTGAGACTCCGTTTGGCACTAGGATGCTCACAAGCCTCACAAGGCTCACCTGAAGTTGGTACAGTCTCTTCTTCCTACTTCTGTCTACACTAATCTGACCCCTCTGTCTAAAGCTCAGACTCTCATGAACAGGATGTTTTTTTCTGTTTTGCCCTAGTTCGCCTAAAAGCCTCACAATAAAAACTAAATAATGGAAGTGTACAGTGCATTCGGAAAGTATTCAGACCCCTTGACGTTTTCCACATTGTTACGTTAGAGCCTTATTCTAAAATTGATTAAATTGTTTTTATCCCCTCATCAATCTACACACAATACCCCATAATGACAAAGCAATAACACGTTTTTAGAAATTCTTGCAAATGTACAAAAAATAAAAAACTGAAATACCAAATTTACATAAGTATTCAGACCCTTTACTCAGTACTTAGGGTTGTTGTCCTATTGGAAGTTGAACCTTCAGCCCAGTCTAAGGTCCTGAGCGTTCTGGAGCAGGATTTCATCAAGGATCTCTCTGTACTTTGCTCCGTTCATCTTTCCCTCGATCCTGACTAGTCTCCATGTCCCTGCCGCTGAAAAACATCCCCACAGCATGATGCTGCCACCACCATGCTTCACCGTAGGGATGGTGCCAGATTTCTTCCAGATGTGACACTTGGCATTCAGGCTAAAGAGTTCAATCTTGGTTTCATCAGACCAGAGAATCTTGTTTCTCATGGTCTGAGAGTCCTTTAGGAGCCTTTTGGAAACTCCAAGTGGGCTGTCATGTGCCTTTTACTGAGGAGTGGCTTCCTTCTGGCCACTCTACCATAAAGGCCTGATTGGAAACATCTCAAGGATGATCACTCATGCTGCCAAACATGCCCTCGTAAAACTGACTATCCTACCGATCCTTGACTCCGTGCCTTTGGGGGGTACTGTCACGCCCTGGCTCTGGGGACGCTTGTATGTTGAGCCAGGGTGTGAGTGTTCTTTGTGTTTTGTGTTTCTAGGGTGTTCTAGTTATTGTGTTTCTATGTTGGCCAGAGTGGTTCTCAATCAGAGGCAACGAGTGTCAGCTGTTGCTGGTTGTCTCTGATTGGGAACCATATTTAAACAGTCTGTTTTTCCACAGTATTTGTGGGATCTTGTTCCAGTGTGGTTTGTGTTAGACCGAGGATGTCACGTTATCGTTTGTTGTTTTGTTTGTGTAATCATAAAATAAAAAGTATGTTCGCCTTCAACGCTGCGCATTGGTCCTCTGTTTCCGACGATCGTGACAATAGCACACATAGAACAGATCTACCGCTTCTGAAACTTGTTTTCAATTAAAATAAAATACCTATAACTCACATTTCAATGTGAATTTGGTTATGTCGCCCAAAAAGTTATTTATTCTAGTTTTAAAAGTACTTTTCAAACCATTAGATTAAAATTCATATTTATCAAACATTTTGGGTCAAATGTTTATAATAGACTGAAAAATAATACTATGGTGATTGGTGAAGGGTTTCCTTGTCCGTTACCCATTATTACATATGTCCTTTTAAATAACTATAAAAACAGTATAATTAGAAAATGTATTTGAATTAACTAAAACCCTCAAAATTGTTATTGGCAATAGCTTAGCATACAACACACTGTAGGCCTCACATGACGGTGATGTTAGCCCTAGAGTGTATTCTCTACCAGGACGTCTCCAGGCCCTTACCGACGTCCGCATATTGACTATCCCTTAAAGAAAGTGTTACCTAAGTACAGATGTTATTGGTTTATCTTGGCCGAGAACACGCTGTAGGCCTGAGATGACATTTATGATTGGTGCTTCAACTTAAAATACATACATGTATCTCAACAGTGGAATTTGTTATCTAATGACAAAGTAGTCTCACCATTCATTACATTATGGAAAAAAATATATTACAGTTTGTCACGATTTCTTGAACACTTTTCTGGAATCAGGGTTCACCTTTGCAAAAGAGTTGAGCCCAATAAAGTGAAGTGTGTTTGCCAAAAACAACACATTTATTTTGCAAAATGCACTAACACCATCAAAACTTACAATACCTGTCACAACATTAAATAACTATCAAAACAGTACCATTTGACAACCAATGAGAATAATTATTTTGCAATATTAACTAACACAACCTGAAAACTTAGATACAGTAACTTCCGGAAGTATTCACACCCCTTTTCTTTTTCCACATTTTGATGTTACAACCTGAATTTTAAATTAATTACATTGAGATGTTGTGTCACTGATCTACACACAATACCCCATAATTGTCACGACTTCCGCCGAGGCTGCCTCCCCTCCTTGTTCGGGCAGGTTTCGGCGTTCGTCGTCACCGGCTTACTAGCTACTGCCGATCCCATTCTCATCACTCCATTTTTTATTTTTATTTTTATTTATTTTTTAGTCATTTAGCAGACGCTCTTATCCAGAGCGACTTACAGTTAGTGAATACATTTTTTTTTTTTTTTTATACTGGCCCCCCGTTGGAATCGAACCCACAACCCTGGCGTTGCAAACGCCATGCTCTATCAACTGAGCTACATCCCTGCCGGCCATTCCCTCCCTTACCCTGGACGACGCTGGGCCAATTGTGCGCCGCCCATGAGTCTCCCGGTCGCGGCCGGCTGCGACGCGGCCACTTGTCATGTCTTGTCTTGTCAATCACACACACCTGGTGCTCATTCCCCTAATTAGTATGTGTATAAGTGTTCCCTCTGTTCCCCTTGTCTTTGTGAGTGATTGTTTCATTGTGAGAGTGAGTAGCTCAGTTGAGCTTCTCTTCCATTTGTTATTGCCAAGGTGGAATATTTCCCTTGTGATAGTTTTGTTTTGACGCTGGGTGCGTTTTATTTATGTAAACGGAATAAACTCTGGACTTCGGTGTTTTACCTCCTGCGCCTGACTCCTTCATTCACACCTCATCACAATGATGTCCAAGTGGAATTTTTGTTTGTAGAACATTTTAGAAATTAAGAAAAAATGTATAGCTGAAATGTCTTGAGTCAATAAGTATTCACCCCCTTTGATGAGGCAAGCCTAAATAAGTTCAGGAGTAAAAATGTGCTTAACAAATTGCATAATAAGTTGTATGGACTCATTCCATGTTCAATAATAGTGGTTAATATAATTTTTGAAAGACTACCCCATCTCTGTACCCCACGCATATAATTATCCATAAGGTCCCTCAATCGAGTAGTGAATTTCAAACACAGATTCAACCACAAAAACCAGGGAGTTTTTTCAATGCCTCGCAAAAAAGGGCACCGATTGGTAGATGTGTAAAAAAAAATTTGCAGGTGCTGAATATCCCTTTGAGCATGGTGAAGTTATTAATTACACTTTGGATGGTGTATCAATACACCCAGTCACTACAAAGATACAGGCGTCCTTCCTTACTCAGTTGCCGAAGAGGAAGACACCGCTCAGTGATTTCACCATGAGGCCAATGGTGATTTTAAAACACTTAAAGAGTTTATTGGCTGTGATATGAGAAAACTGAGGATGGATCAACCATGTTGTAGTTACTCCACAATACTAACCTAAATCACATTTTATTTGCCACATGCGCCGAATACAACAGGTGTAGACATTACCGTGAAATGCTTACTTACAGCCCTTAACCAACAATGCATTAATTTTTTAATAAAAAAGTGTTGAGAAAAAAAAGAGCTGAAGTAAAATAAAAGAACAGTAGGGAGGCTATATACAGGGGGGTACCTGTGCTAGTGCTCTCATGCATGCTTCAGTGTTGCTTGCCTCGAAGCAAGCATAGAAGTAATTTAGCTCGTCTGGTAGGCTCGTGTCACTGGGCAGCTCGCGGCTGTGCTTCCCTTTGTAGTCTGTAATAGTTTTCAAGCCCTGCCACATCCGACGAGCGTTAGAGCCGGTGTAGTACGATTCAATCTTAGTCCTGTATTGACTCTTTGCCTGTTTGATGGTTCGTCGGAGGGCATAGCGGGCTTTACTGAACAAAAATTTAAAGGCAACATGTAAAGTGTTGGTTTCATGAGCTGAAATAAAATATTCAAAAAATGTCCCATACGCACAAAAAGCTTATTTCTCTCAAATGTTGTGCACACATTTGTTTACATCCCTGTTAGTTACCATTTTTCCTTTGCCAAGATAATCCATCCACCTGACAGGTGTGGCATATCAAGAAGCTGATTAAACAGCATGATCATTACACAGGTGCACATTGTGCTGGGGACAATAAAAGGCCACTCTAAAATGGGCAGTTTTGAGGGAGCGTGCAATTGTCATGCTGACTGCAGGACCTCCACATCCGGCATCTTCACCTGAGGGATCGTCTGAGACCAGCCACCCGGACAGTTGATGAGACTGAGGAGTATTTGTCGCATGTTGCATTTATATTTTTGTTCAGTGTATAATAATAACGGTGTGGAATGGAGAATGAGAGAAGAGATAACACTGTGGTAGAGAGTGATAGAAAGCAGTTGCTTCGCATGGTATCTCTACCTGAAAATAAATGATCTAAGTGATTGATATTTGGTATTCAGAAGTCATAAAATAATGCCTTATTTACTTTGAAGAACTACAAAATAATTGTAATACCTTGCTAAAACCAAGTATAGAGTTTATTTGTTATAATTCATTGGTATTAGATTTAAAAGGTGATCGAATAGCTCCTGATTTGTAATGTCATTAATGCATTTCTTTTGAAGCAATGTTTAAAAAAAATGTACAAGTAATAGGTTGGTTTATTTTTAAGTTTAAATTTCCCACGTATCTTGTTAAAGTTTTGACCAATGAGGTAACTTGTTAAGTTGTGGCCAATGGGAGAGTGGACTGGTTGCTGGGAAGGAAAGAGAGGGAAAAAAGTTGAGAGGAGAAAGAGGAGAGACGTTAGTGGCGTTGGGGAAGAAAAAAACGACCCAAGGAAACGATAAAGATAAAACAAAACTATACCTACAGAGTTTGTTTTAAAGGGAAATCCTGATTTTATTTCTATAAGAAAGTGTTTATTAGTTCGTTAAGAAAGACCTAGTAGAGACTGAAGCTGCCGTCACATTGTGGAGACACTCGACATTCTAGAGGTTAGCCTAGCATCGTGCAAGACTTGGAGAGAATTGCTTGTGACGACCAACGAGTTCGGGTTTCCAACGGATGTCTGTTGCTGCTACGGATTACTGGCTGCATTGATAGCTGTGTTCGCTGTGGATCTTGTGAGGACACCTGCACGGAACTACTATATTTTGCTGAGGCATTATCTACAAGTAGTGAGTAACTACAAATGTGTGGTGGACTTCAGGACTTTATGTATGTCGTCATTTTTTTTATGAGCTCCAACGCGCGCCCAGGGTTTAAGCAAGCTTGCAAATAATTTGGACATGGGTTGTGGGAAAATCATTGGGGTTTATAATTTGTATTTCTGTTGATGTGATATATTGAACATTTGATTAATATAGATATTGAACCTTATGTCTGTTGTATTGGTGGAGTCATTTACTGTTTCAGTTTCATTTAATGCATGGGAAAGCATATCCTTATACCAATAACCAAGTCTATAATCATTCTATCTGAAGTTAATACCCTATTTGTCATTCACCCTAGCAAGTTTACAATAGGGATTCTTATTGGAGATGTCCTTCTCACCTAATATCCCATGCTGTTCAGATATTCTAAATAAGGTAATATCTTGAGAGTCAAATTCGAGCCTGGTGAGAGGGTTACATTTTGGGGGCTCGTCCGGGATCTTGGTTATTGTTGATGGGATATTTTTGACTCTCATTTGACAATTTTGAATTGAAATTTTGGATTTTCTTCTGACATTGCTGTATAGGCATAAACCTACAATATGCATGTTGAAGAGATTGTTACCTGGTGTAGAGAGAAACAGCTAGCTACTAATCGTGCAGTTGTCCTTAGCAGTGTTACAGATGATGTGTCTGATGAGGTTCTGCTGGAAACGCTGACTTATGTTAAGGCTTTTGGTAAAATTAGACTGCATGGTCGTTGTTCCTATTCAGCTGGTAAAAAGCAGTATGTTTTGGTAGAGATATCAAACAACCTTAACGAAATAGCTGTGCCAAGTGTTGTTGGGATACCTGGAGAGTTGGGTCCCTGGCCTGTACATGTAGTTTCACAAGTCACATCTCCAGTTGAGAGAGAGGGTGAAGATTTCCAGGCAAAGCTATTATCCTTTCTGAGATATGAAGGGAAGACTGTGGCTGATGTTAAAGGCCTGGTAAGTCCCTCTGGTGCTGACCTCAACGCTGAACTGGTTACTGCCATAAGTTCACTGGTAGAAAAAATGCAACAATGTGCCATCTGAGACTCAGAGTTACCGTAAGCTACGTATGTTCTCAGGTGTGAAGCCCACTCCTAGTGGAGAGGAAGAGTATGATGCATGGGCTGAGCAAACCACCCATTTTCTAGAGGAATGGCAGTGCACCGACAATGTGAAAAACAGAGAATAATAGAAAGTCTTAAAGGGCCTGCTGCTGACATTGTGAGGTTCTTTAGGACCGGAAACCCCCATGCTACAGCGATCGAATACATGAAGGCTCTAGAAACCGTATTCGTACCACCGAAAGTGCACCTGATGTCATGGTAAGGTTCAGAAGCACATTCCAGAGTGAAGGAGAGAAGCTTTCAGCTTACCTATTGAGACTTGACAAATTGCTACACACTGTATATCGAAAAGGAGGCATTGAGCTGTCAGAGATGAATCGCACACGCATTGGCCAAGTAGCGAGAGGTGCATCCTCACATGACATGGTTGCGCTTCGTATTCGCATGACCTATAAGCTGCGTGATCCACCAACCTTTACTGAGCTGCTGCAGGAGGTAAGGGAGGAGGAGGACATGATTCAAGACAGGGAACACAACGAAGAGTGTTGTGAAGTCATCAGCTGTTGCTCCTGTTGCTACAGTTTGTGAAGAAGCTAATACTGAGATAGAAGTGCTGAGAAAAGAGCTAAAAGGTTTGAAAATTGAAATGACACGTCTCATGTCTGCTAACGTCACAGCAGCTCACTCTGACACACAAAGGTCAGATGTTGCACTTAAAAGCAAAAAGAAAAGGGTAAATCCATCACAAGAACAGACACAGGCCGACAGAAACCCTGGAGTGTTCTGTTATAGATGTGGAGAAGATGGCCATTTCAAGAGAAACTGTGAAGGTGAAGAGAACTTGAGGAAAGTCAACACACGCCTGATCAAACAAAAACGGTCTATGGGAAACTACAGAGGGACCCAGTAAAGGAGCGGCCTGACGTCCCCGGTGAAGATACGTTCCACAAAGTGCCACAAGTATGAAGACATGAAAGACATGCTACCTACAGGTTTAGTTGGCCCAAGTTCTGTCGTTTCTGTACAGATTGAAGGTGTCTATACTAAAGCTTTACTAGATAGTGGTTCTCAGATTACTCTACTTTACAGATCCTTTTATGACAAGTACCTGACGCATTTGCCATTGATTCCTATAGGAAACTTAGAGATATGGGGCCTTAGCTCTGA